>NC_080405.1:48117500-48417500 GCF_030265065.1 Corythoichthys intestinalis | reverse complement strand
TGAAAGTGAAAAAAAAAATTGACTGAAACTCTTTGTTTTGTTTTTGTCATTCGAGATTGGGCCTGATTTCCCATCTCTAATTTTGTTTGTTTGTTCTTTGTAAACCACAACAAATCCTGAAGTTATTCCCTTCTTTTTGCTGCACTGCATTACTTTCTGTGTCCTCGCCTTATTTCACCCCCCACTGCAACACATCACTCGATAAAACACCAGAAAGTTACGAAGAGTAGGATGTTTTTTTTTTTTACTTCTCCCAACCACCACTATCTTCGGCTGCACACCATCCATCATCCGTACCTTCACGGCTGGGTGTAGGCCCGCGTCGAACAGCGCTTCGTTTTTAATGATGTTGCCCACTCCCGGCATGACGGCCTGGTCGAGGAGGACATCACAGAGCATCCTGCCGCCGTGGCGTCTCGCCGCCTCAGCTGAACGTGAGGGGATGAATGCCGGCGAACACACGTCTAGGGGCTGAAGAGCTCGCAAGCGCTGCTCGCAGTCGTCACTCAACCTGTGAAAACACACACGTTCGTGTTCAAGAGCACACTCATAAGAGACACACAATAATGTACTCCAATTCATACATACAAACTAGGCATGTGCCGGTATGATATTTTGACGGTACGATAACCGTGAGCAAAAATACCGCGGTTTTACGGTATCGCAATTATAGCTCCCAAAAATTTTGAGATGTATGGTTTAAAAAAAAAAAAAAACTTTTTTCCATTGAACAGGATTTTTTTTTCAGACCATAGTTGCAAATTGGAACATGGATATATTGTTAAAATAAATAATCAATAAAAAAATATTTTAAATAAAATTAAACTAAATATAACTTATAGACTATACTCACAGCCACAGCTCAAGTTGCTCAAGATTAGAGCAAGAACAAAAATAATTTCTATAAAAAAGTAAAAACACTTCTGAATAAAATATTTCAGAAATTTATACTGCATTACTTTTTTTTTGAGGGTGGAAAAGCTTAAGTGAAGTTTCGCCATTTTCAGCAACTCTGTGTCAACTCTAGTCTACATGATGTCATGCCTTCGTGTGAAAAAGAACATAAGAAATTCATAAGTTACTTAAAAATGTATAAGTTAGTTAAAATGTCAATATTGTTGTGGAAAGGTTTCATCTAAAAAATAAAATAAAATAAAAAAAAACATTGGGAGTGAGACCTCTCCTTGATCCAGCGAACGTGGATTTGTGCTTAGGGCAAGATCATCTTTCGCAATTAGCGATCTTTGACGCTATCACTTTTTCCCCTTCATTCAAGCGACTCAAGCTTGTTTTCTCACTCTGCGGCTGTCACACTCAATGAAGTTGCTCTCCCAGGTAAGCCTAGGCTAACAATCATCTTTGTAAGCTTTTAGTTAGTCTTTATATTGAATTTGAAAGGAAAATGTGTGTTTTGTTTTTGGCGAACTTTTTCCATGGTGCTAATCTGTTGAAGCTACTCACATGGAAAAATCTAATTGTACAACATTTTAAATGTATTCATTTTGTATATTACACTTACCACGATTTGAGAGCTCAATAAATTGAAGAACAGTACGCCTTATATTTGGAGTATTTGTTTTTGGGTTAGCTGGCTGGCTAGCCGATAGCGTCACTTTCACACACAGCAACAAACGGGAGGGGGTGAGCGCTGCTGCGCCAAGCCGCTTCTGGCTGCATTTTTGACACAAGAAAAATAGCGAATACCGTACTACGGTCTGACGGAAAATTTTAGTGGTTTTGAAACCGCGACGTTTTCACACCACGGTAAACCGTGAAACCGGTAACCGGCACGTGCCTAATACAAACGTACATAAATTACGCATGTGAAATTGCACACGTATATATATATTGCGCAGACGTAAAAACTCGTACATGCAGTACTCAAACGATTATTTTCATCTAATGCCGCAACGATTAATCATTTAACTCTAGTATTCGATGAGAAAAAATATTCGAATTAAATTTTGTTGCTTCGAGTATTCGTTTAATCAAAGTGGCGTTGTAATGCTTTATTTTGAAAGTGTTTGTATTTCGTTTTATTGATTACGGTGGATACACTACCCTCTGGTCTGCCTCATGTCATATGGCTGAATCCAACTGCTCCCTGTTCAGACCAACGTAAGCCAAGTTTTTGTTTGCGCTCATGTTTTTTTTAATGCATACGTAATTTAGTTTATAGGTATATTTAGCCATTTTTTGTGGGAATGTGTGTCTGAATCATTTGTTAGGAGCATTGCAAAAAAAAAAAAAAAAAAAAAAAAAAAAAAAAAAAAAAAAAAAAAAAAAAAAAAAAGGTTAGCATTTTATAGCATTTAAGTTAGCGGACTTTTCCTATGTAAATTAGCCAATTGTTCTTTTGTTGTACATAAATCCCTATTTATTAATTTCTTTATACCGTTTGTGGTTCAGCTCAGGTATTTAAATTGTTCATGTTCCTTATCTGATTACTCGATTATTCGAACTAACTAGTTTATCGATTAATCGACTACTGAAATAATCGACAGCTGCAGCCCTATTTTCATCTCTACATTCGTCTTTTTTTTTCCAATTAAGCGATAATGGGATTAATAAAACAAGTTTCAGTGTCCATTAGGCATGTGCCGGTATGAGATTTTCACGGTACGATAACCGTGAGCAAAAATACCGCGGTTTCACGGTATCACGGTATTGCAAATATAGCTCCAAAATTTTGAGATGTATGGGTTTAAAAAAAAAAAAAAAAAATCCATTGAACAGGATTTTTTCAAAACATATTTGCAAACTGGAACATGAATATAATGTGAAAATAAATAAATTAACACAAAATAACAAATATTATATAAAATTAAAATAAATAGAACCTAGACTATACCCACAGCCACAGCTCAAGTTGCTCAATATTAGAGTAAGAACAAAATAATTGCTATAAAAAGTAAAAACACTTCTAAATAAAATTAAAAATATATACTGTATGACTTTTTTTTGAGGGGGGAAGCTCAAGTGAAGTTTCGCCATTTTCAGCCACTGTGTCAACTCTAGTCTACATGATGCCATGCCTTTGTGTTAAAAAGAACAAAGAATTCATAAGTTAATAAGTTAGTTAAAAATGTATAAGTTAGTTTTATAAATTAGTTAAAATGTAAATATTGTTGAGGAAAGGTTTCATCTAAAAAAAAAAAAGTGAGGAGTGAGACCTCCTCTCTCAATTAGCGATCTTTGACGCTATTCTTTTTCTTTCCCCCCCTTCATTCAAGCTTTTCTCTCACTCAGCGGCTGTGAGACATAAAAGAAGCTGCTTTCCCAGTTTAGCCTAGGCTAACATTCGTCTTTGTAAGTTTTAGTTTGTATATTGAATTTGAAAGGAAAATGTGTGTTTTGTTTTTGGCGAACTTTTTAATGGTGCTACTGCTATCCTGTTGAACCTAATCACACGTGGAAAAATACAATTGTACAACGTTTTAAATGTATTTATTTGTATATTTCACCACGATTTGAGAGCTCAATAAATTGAAGAAAAGTACGCCTTGTGTTTGGAGGATTTGTTTTTGGGTTTGCTGTGCTGTTCAGTGACACTCACGGCAACAAACGGGAAGGGGTGAGCGGTGCCGCACCAAGCCACCTCGGCTGCATTTTGGCACATGAAAAATAGCGAATACCGTACTAAGGTATGACGGAAAATTTTAGTGGTTTTGAAACCGCGACGTTTTCACACCACGGTAAACCGTGAAACCGGTAACCGGCACATGTCTAGTGTCCATGCTTCTGAAAAACTGGATAATTTATGAAACACAAAAAAATAGGACTATGAGAGTAAAGTCATAATATTATGAGATACAAGTCATAATATTAAGAGAATAAAGTCATACGTTGTAGTATTACAAGATTAAAGTCGCAATATTACGAGAAAAAATATGTGATATTACTTTACGTAATGTTACGAGAAGAAAAGTTGTAATGTTACATAATATTACAATATGAAGTCATAATAGTATGAAAACAAAGTTGTAGAATTTTGAGATTGAAGATATTACGCATCTTTACGAAATGTAATATGTATGGGTGCTGTGCAGCTAATCTAGCTAATTACGTAAAGTACGTAAAGCTACACAAGTTATCTTACTTGGCTGTTAACTATCACAAAGTATTTGTCCATCTCCTTAAATTCATTATAATTTGATGTAGATATAAAAAAGGATTAAGTATTTCCCTATCTAAGAAATCGATTATAAAATACAGCCTCACAAGATGTTGATGCCAATGTTTATTCTATATATCCTGGTAGATTTCCTTTTTTTCCTCCTCAGAGAAAACTTTTTGTTGCTCTGCGTGTATAATGTGTAAATAATATATAATCAATATTAATAGTAGTGGTTGTGTATTAACCCAGTAAATGTGATGTTCATATATTTAAATTTTATTTAGAAATGTTTGTACTTTTTTATGGAAAATAATTATTTTTGTTCTATTGTTTAGCAACTGGCTCTGGCTGTGGGTTAAGTCTTTCATTTCTATTTATTTCAATTTCAACAAATCCTAACTTTTAAGTGATGTGTGTTATCAAGCGTAACGGCATTTTTAGGTAAGATATATATATATATATATATATATTTTTTTTTTTTTTTTTAAATAAGATCTAAAAGTTTTTTGAGTGAAAGCAGTGAATTAGTCTTTTTTTTATTCTAGTTACATCTGATATGCAATTGTTGGCTGTTTTCAACAATGTACATCGAAAATAAAGACATTGATTGACTGAAAATGGTTCAAGATTAGATGAAATGTCTTGTTTTCTCATGTATATTTATAATTGCTCTTTACCTAAAAATATATTTGTTTTATCCGATTACTCGATTAATCGATAAAATTTTCAGTCGATTACTCGATTACTAAAATATTCGATAGCTGCAGGCCTAATCCATACATATTGTGTAAAGATACGTAATATTTTTCCTCGTAATGCTATGACTTGTAATGTCTTATCATTACGAAAACTACATAACATTCTGACTTTTTTCTCATAACATTACGTAACATTACATAGCATTACAAATTTTTACTAGTATGTGGCGATTCCAAAAATGGTGTAATATGACTGACCTGTGATTGGTTTTAGTGCTGCAACGATTAATCGATTGACTCAAGTAATTCGATGAGAAAAAAGATTCGAATTAAATTTTGCTGCTTCGAGTATTCGTTTAATTAAAGTGGTGTTGTCTAGAGCTGTCCCGACTAGTCGACATAGTCGACGTCATCGATGACGTAAATCCGTCGACGAGCACAACATCCCGTCGACGGTTAATGAAGGGTTAAAAAAATATATGCGTGGAAAGTTAGAATGTCGGATGCTCTGTTTGCAAGCGGGGAAAGCGGCTCAAAGCCAAAAAAAGCGCACCAGAGTGTCCAAAACATTGCCTTATTTCAAAGAAACAAAGGAGAGTACACTCTTCTGTCCTTTCTCTTCAATGCCAAGCTTGGCTGCACGTCGGCCGTGAATAAACACCTCAAGCGCCTTCACGCAGTTTGTAATTTTTTTTCTTTCATTTTTTGTACACCAGAGGGTGCTGTCGCCTTACTAAATAATAATGTTTCATTGACAATGGGCCTATAAGTGCTATTAGTATTGTTCTTAATGCTAATTGAAAGGTTTATTTCATGTTATGGTTTATTTTATGGTATAGAAAATTATATAAGGTTAAAAGGTCATAAATATATACAGTATATACAGTGATTGCACTCAAGGGAGAGATTGTCAATGATAAGGTAATAAATTAAGGTAAAGGCAATTCATATAGGCAATTCATTGATATATAAATAAGGTTTAAAAGGAAAAAGGTGAAAAGTTTTTGTTAATTTCTAATTGTGTTGCTTTATTTGTGTGCACCGTAGCTCTTACAGTGTGTTTACATCAAGGATGGAATAAAAGTTGTAAACCATCAGTTTATGAGACCATCTTTTCAATCGGGATGCTACACTAGTTAATTCTATCAGCATTTGAACTCATTGTTTATTTGTGATTTATTATTGTTATTTACGTGTTTATTTGTACTTTAATAAATAATTTGAGTGTTCCAATATGCTTTTTGTGAATTGATAAGCGTCAACAAAAATTTCATTGCTAAACTGGTAAAAAAAAAAAAAAAAAAAAAAAAAATGTAATTATTAGATTAGTCGACTAATCGTAAAAATAGTCGGCTGACTAATTGGGAGAAAATTAGTCGTTTGGGACAGCCCTAGTGTTGTCATGGTTTGTTTCGAAAGTGTTGGTTTAGTTTATTGATTTGAGTGGATACACTGCCCTCTAGTGGCAACAGTGAATTTGACATAACTCATTTCACATGGCCAGCTGCTCCATGTTAAGACCAACATAAGCTAAGTTTTTGTTCGAGCTAATATTTTTTAATGCATTCGTGATTTAGTTTATAGGTATATTTAGCCATTTTTTTGTGGAAATATGTGTTTGAACCGTTTGTTAAGAGCATTGTAGTTTTAAAAAAAAAAAAAAAAAAAAAAAGGATTTTATAGCATTTAAGCTAGTGGACTTTTGCTCTGTAAGTTAGCCAATTGTTCTTTCGTTGTACTTAGGTCCTCATGTATTTACTTTTTTATACTGTTTGAGGCTCAGCTCAGGTATTTTAATTTTTTATATTCCTTATCAGGGCGGCACGGTGGCTGAGTGGTTAGCACGTCCGCCTCACAGCTCTGAGATCAAGGGTTCAATCCCGGGCTTCGGCCTTCCTGTGTGAAGTTTGCATGTTCTCCCCGTGCCTGCGTGGGTTTCCTCCGGAAACTCCGGTTTCCTCCCACATCCCAAAAACATGCATGGTAGGCTGATTGAACACTCTAAATTGTCCGTAGGTATGAGTGTGAGCGTGAATGGTTGTATGTCTCCTTGTGCCCTGCAATTGGCTGGCAACCAGTTCAGGGTGTCCCCTGCCTACTGCCCGTAGTTAGCTGGGATGGGCTCCAGCACCTCCGCGACCCTCGTGAGGACAAGCGGCATGGAAAATGAATGAATGAATGTTCCTTATCAGATTACTCGATTATTTGAACTAATTAATCGACTACTAAAATAATCGATATCTGCAGCCCTCGTTGGTTTAACCAACTATTTTATAAAAGCCGAACTGTGAACTCAAAACCTGATTTTGACAGAAGTCCTTTTTTCCCCTGCGATCACAGGAGTGTGTGAATGCCAATGTTGACTGTCATCAAGTTCAAAAATGAAAAGAAATGCACTCTCCACACCATTTTGGATTGATAGTTTGCTTTTTCCTTTTAAAGAGAAATAACGCTTACTTTTCACTGAACCCGCTCAAATATTCTTATCATACTTTTACAAATGGAGATATGGAACGTTGGTAATAATGTCATACTTAAGATTAACTTGTTGTACCTCAATCCACTCTGGTTTTTGGGTTACCTCATTTCCACTGTGCTGTCAAAGAAGAACACAGTGTCCTTGGTCAGGTGGATTTCCAACACTGGGCTGCTGCCGCCACGTTTTTTCTCCGTGCTATTGATTCGCATTGAGCCATTCATGCCAAAGTGGACTCTAGAAGAGGATTTACAGTGTTAGTAAAGCATATGAAAGCAAATACTCTAATACTGTATTTATGAGATAATGTGTACAAAGAGGCAGTTTTGGCAGAGCGGAAGCCATTATATTGCCAGGTGTCAATCAAAAGCGACAATTGTCTTCTTTGTGGAGGCAGCTACTTTGATGTAGCGCATTGGATATTGAAGCTGTCAGTTGGTTCCTGAATAAGCCAGGTTCATGACTCCAGATCAAACGATAAATATATTTCTGGCCTAATAATGAGGCTGATTACTGGGAGTCAAAGGGGGTGAGAACGAATATTTGGAGCTGATATTCCCTTCAGATAAAAGATTGGCATCATTTTTTTAATATGCTATTTAAAAAAATCTGTTTTATGTAAAACCCTATTATCAGAGTTATTAAACAGCATTCCAGATTTGCAAAAGTTTCTTTTTTAAATCGTAGACAATTGACAAAAAAGTACAGGAAACTTTCAGGCTTACAACTGAAATAGCTCGTTGAATGTACCTGATTAACTCTTTCATGCACGAGTCATGATTTAAAAATAAATAAACAAAAAACCTACAGGGCACTCATTTAACTCATTAGTTTTTCTTAACAATGTATTAATGTATAAATGACCTTCTGTATATTATAAAAAAAATAATAAAAAAATAGAATAATAATTGCTATTATTTAGCAATGCGATTGGTCAGCAACCAGTTCCGGATGTACTGCCCATATTTAGTTGGGATAGGCTCCAGCACCCCACGACCCTCATGAGCAGTGATCCCCAACCACCGGGCGGGGAACCGGTACCGGTCCATGGCGCATTCACTATCGGGCCGCAGAGAAATAATAAATCATTTGTTAACCGCAATCTGGCCTGTGCCTCCAGACACACCCATATGCCTGTGTACTCTATTGACTAATACGAGTAGAGATTTGTGTACGTCACCCTCTAGTGGTTGGCCGCCATAACTGCTGTATTTGCACACCTATAGCAGCCCAGCATCAGTCATCGTAAACAGTAACGTTAGCTGCTGTTGGCTCTGTGCTGCGTGCGGCGACGTAAAAGGCCACCTGCTGAGCAAGAAGAGATAAGCCACCAAACCAAGACCGCTCTGCGTAATATGTGGCTAAAAGCTAGCAAACGAGGCAACAAAAGCAAAGGCACTGAGAAATCATACCTCGTGGCGAACTGTATTGCTAAAGCCAAGAAATGTTTCAAGATTGGAGAAGAACTCACTATGCCTGCGGCCAAGCATATTTGCCGTCAAGTTCTAGGAGAGGCCGCTGTCAAGCATGACAATGGGTCAGGGGTAAAAAAAAAAAAAAAAAAAAAGGTGAGAAGGGTATGGTATGTGGGATTAACTCCAGAACTCGTTATTTATATGACTAACATGACATGCTTTTATTTTTTTAAATGTTCACCAGAAGTACGTTCGCTAACAGGAAGCTTTACACTCCGCAAAAAAAGGCTTTTTTCCCCTCATTGCATGTGGTGTCAGTAATCAATTCCCCCCCCCCATTTTTTTCGTTTGCAAATGCTGTTAAGCAGCGATTTTTCATGTTTGAAGTGTCACCTTTGAACCGCAAGTTTGCGTTTTGGAGAAGACTGCCAATGTTTTGTAGCAGGCTAAAGTAGGTTGTCTTGTCTCCCCATTAGCCTCAATGTAGCAATGCTAACGTTTACAGTGTTGAATATAGATGCGTTTCCTTATTTTGTATGTCTGAACTTTAATTTCACGGCGTGTTGATGAGCAATACATACTGTATCTGTGAAAAGAACAGGAGTCTCATATGCTATCAGCATGTACGTGCACATGCACCCACAAAAGGTATGCACGCACGCGACGATAAACCGCAGCCATGAAAATTACCGCCCTCATTTTTATTTATCGTGTGATAAATGGACTCATTGCATATCGTGAAAGGTTTAGCAACTTCAATTAAACATGTTGTTAGTTGGTTTGTTAGTTAGGTGGATTTACAATCTGCCAACTTGTCTCCTGTCATCTTCCAAAATTACAACTGGGTGACTGTGCTTTAGGTGTTCATTCACGGCCGACGTAGAGCCTAGCTTGGCATTGAAGGGACAGGACACAACAGAGTACCCTCCTTTGTTTCGTTGAAATAAGTCAATGTTTTGGCCACTCCGGTGTGCTTTTTTGGCTTTGTGCCGCTTTCCCCGCTTGCATACCAAGCGTCTGACATAAAAAAAAAAAAAAAAAATCTCCGGAACACCCCCCCTTACAAATTTTCTCCTTGGCTCTACACTATTCACGTAGGTCACCCTTTTTGACTTCAAACAGGCAAATTTCGCTGAAAGGTGAAAGATTTTCATGCCTGGCTGTTAAAAAGGTTGATTCAGCGTATGGCAAGTTACATTTTCCCTGTACTTAATGTTCGTTTTTAGCCCCGTCGTGTTATTATATATATTTACTGTCATTTTCTGCCACACATTGCCAGTCCGTGAATAAAAGGCCCACATCACACCGGTCCGTGGTGCAAAAAAGGTTGGGGACCACTGCTCATGAGGATGAGCGATTCATTCACCCCTCCCAGTAAAAATGGGTTGGACGTCTAGCGCAGTCAATGGCATTGAAACATGAGCATTCCCAGCAAGTTTAAATTAATTAAATGACCTTAAAAATTAGAATGAATTAAGTGTTAATGGTCTTAAGTGTCAACTCACCGGAGTGACGACTGTCCGGAAAGTTTTTTTTTTGTTTTTTTTTCCACAAACAAAAAACGTCCATTTATCACTTTATTGGCATAAAAATTATACTTGACATGAAAATAAACTGTTTAAACAATTTGTGGGCATTTTTTAAAGTCATACCTCAACGCTTTAGGACCAAAATACAAGAAGAGCTCCTTCCCTAGAGTGTCAACACCAGTGTACTGACAACCTTTCAGCCTTTGGATGGCGTTGTTTCTCTCCTGGTCGTTTCCCTGCAAAACATCGAAAGCAATGTTTTGGTCGAGTTACAGTAACATAATTGCCTTTTTATTTTTCGGCATACTTGCTAAACTACTTCTATGAAACCTAGTCATTCGCGTGGTGTAAGTAACACAACATACCTTCGTTGAGAACATGCTGCCTCGCATTTCTTTCACTTTTTGTCCTTTCTGGACCCTCGAGCGGATCTTTTCGCCGTTTAATGTACACCCGGGACCTTCAACCATTTTTACTTTTGTATTGTTTACGTAAAAACGGCAATTGTCAACAAGTTCGGCAACGCTTTAGCTAGCTGAAGTCGCATTCAACTCCCGCCACTTATTCAATTTGAGTTTAGTTGCGCAATACGGAAGTTGAGCAGACATCTGGCGCGTAAATATTATATTAAACAACTATAGATGTTTGTTTTGTGCTGTCAGTCAATAGGGACAAGCGTTGTCATTTGTCAGCCATTTTGCGTCAGAGCAATTCGCTAAATTCAGCATCACTGATGGATTGTCCATCCATCCATTAATTTTTATTTTGAAATAGCTATAAATTGCTCAATTTCAACCTAATTTCAAATGACGTTGTTTTTCAGAAAAGTAAGACCAACCTTTAAAAGTCAAACATTAACATATTACTCACTACTAAAACTATTACAACCTGTGTTTTGCAGGCTGGCAACCCGGGTGTTCAAATGCGTCACGTTTAAACCATTTGACATATTTAATGAGAAAAATAAACGCCGATTTTACATTGACAGGCACCTCATTGCTAATTTCTTTTTGTTTCCACTTGAGGGAGCCAGAGGTCCATAGTTGTCCCCGCAGGCGTCACATTTAAACGCGTTACAAATTGGAAGGTTGGAGAATATTGCATCTGCATACCATCATCCAAACGGATTCGTTTGCCAGGGAGGAATATTTTTAGAGGTCCTATCAGCTTTCACACCGCCGCCTGTCCACTAAACTGATCCCATCTGCTCATAAAAATCCAAATGAATGATCATTTACATTCCTTTTCAACCGTCTTCCTTGCATGACTTGGTCGAGCAGCGGTGATAACTTGTTTGGGCTGGATTTCTGCCATCGAGAAAAGCATCTGTGGGCCAGGATATAAATAGACAGAGTCCTGTGCTCTTCAGCCAAGTGTACAGACAGCTATGCCCTCCTCTTGTTAAAAAAAAAAAAGGGCAGCACTCAGCAATATAGGTATTAAGGTCTTGACTCTCTCACAAACTGTGAGGGTGAGGAGCTCTCACCCCATGTACTAAAATGTAATTCCAGCCAAGTTGTTTCAAACCACTTATTACACTTTACAAGTTCATTTTGAGTGCATAGAAAACTGTGAAAGTGTATACATAAATGTCGGAGCACATATACACGAGTGACTGCGGAAGTACATGATGTACATAACCATGATGGAAGTACCTTAAATACACATAGTATACAATGATGCCTGGATATTAACCCTTTCAAGAGCAGTGGTCACTCCAGTGCACAGCTATTCAAAAGTTGACACTTTACCCATTACCGCTATTATAACAAGTCAACTATCTGCCTACTTATTCTGAGTACTTTAAATTGTCATACATGCACTGTTATATCACTTGCTAGTAGTCACTTATTCACTTAATTCCCAATCTGTGTAGCTTGTAACCTGTTTTTATTACAGATGTACCGATACCAGTATCGGCGGGGGGGGGGGGGGGGCGCTCTGGCCCGAAATGGTGGTACTGTATCAGAGAGTACCAACAAAGAGGGTGCCGTTACCATTTACCAGTCCAGTATTTTAACACTTGACCGCAGCCTTTTTTTCTCCTGACGCTCATTACACTCTCTGTTGTCGCTCTGTTGTGTGATGACACGTGATCACTTTGCATGCCAAGCAGCTATCGCTATTGGCCTGCTCCAGACCAATGACAGCGGGCTAATAGCCGCTCTTAACCAATGCCGGGGCAGCTTTTTCATATGTAGGAAAAACAAACTATGAGACAAAACTGTCAGTGGTCTGGACATATTTCGGCTTATAATCTCAGTCGAGTACAATATTTGCATGCGTGCAAGATTTGCGGCCTGAAAGTTTTGAGAGTTGGAGTTAAATCGGCCAGTTTCATACCTCGAACCTGATAAGACATTTGAAGACGAAATGTGAACGAACACGAAGAGTTTGAGGCTACAACAGCAGCAAGTAGAGATTTCCCGATCGCGATCGGGTCCGATCACGTCATTTTCAAAGTATCGGAATCGGCAAAAAAATATCGGACATGCGTTTTTTAAATATATATATATATTTTTTTTTAATTAAATCATTTTCTAATTGCATTTAAAGTTACAGACATAATATGTTACACTCATCCAGAGTGTTTAGTTTTGGCTTAAGGTAGGGTTATCAAATTTATCCTGATAATGACGGTAGTTAAGTTTTTTAAAAAATGTATCACGTTAAAATATTTAACGCAATTAATGCATGCGCTGCACGACCCACTCACACATTGTCGCGCTCATTCTGTAATGGCGCCGTTTTACCTATGTAGAGAGCTAAAAGGCAGCGTAAAATGAGTAGAGTGAATTTTGGAAGCCTTTGGAGCCTTTTTTTCATTTGGCTAAAGCCTTACAATCCCTCTCCGTACGATTAGAAATATCGTGGGAAGCAATGTGGGGATGCAAGGTAGTAATTGACCTTTTTCTTAACACCTTATATTATTTCCCAACGCAGAGAAGTTATATCAATTGGTAGCACTACGCGCAGTCATGGTTCCACTTCCCATCATGCATTTGGGCACGGCTACAGTATCATTTACTGAAAGCTCAACAAATACACTAGATGGCACTATTTAGTCACAATATACAAAGTCACATTTGTCCTTTAAGAATTACAAGTCTTTCTATCCGTGGATCCCTCTCACAGGAGAATGTTAGTAATGTTAATAATGTAAATGCCATCTTGAGGATTTATTGTCATAATAAACAAATACAGTACTTATGTTGAATGTATATATTCGTTCGGGTTTTCTTCATTTTTTTCTTAATGCATTGCCAAAATGTATATGATCGGGAAAAATTATCGGGAATGATTGGAATTGAATCGGGAGCAAAAAAAAGCAATCGGATCGGGAAATATCGGGATCGGTAGATACTCAAACTAAAACGATCGGGATCGGATCGGGAGCAAAAAAACATGATCGGAAATACCCTAGCAGCAAGTGCTACCAAGAGAAAGGTCATCTCACTTCATCTACTTTACTTTTATTGTCTTTTACTGAAGGAGATACCGCAGTAATTAGAGACCTGTTTCAAAACCGGGTTGTCACCTTTCAGAAATAGAAATAAAGAACGCTCCCCTCGCGCCCAAAGCCGTACAGGCGACGAAAAAAAGGGACATCCCCAAAACTCCTAAAATGCATAGAAATGTAATGATTCAAAAACCGAAGCACTCGGGAAGTAGAAAAATAAAAAGCCTTTATTAAATCATGGCTTTGTTAAGAATAAAAATGCCGACATGTTTCGGCCGTGAAAGCTTTCATCAAGACAAACAATGAAGGCCGTTACATGTAGGCATTTTTAGTCTGAACAAAGCCATGATTTGATAAAGGCTTTTTATTTTGCCACTTTCTGAGTGCCTCGGTTTTTTGAATCACCACTTTTTTGATCCCCACACCGAAGAGCACCAGAAGTATACTTTCTACACCCAGCAGCACTCCATGCACCTCATGTTATATTGCATAGAAATGTATCTATTTATATTTATTTAGTATTGGTTCAATACGGAACGCAACTTTTAATCCCCAATTAGGAACGATTCCTAATTTCAAAGGACGGGTGAAGGACTTGAATAAATCCTCAGCACATGTTGTCCCTTTCATAGTCAAAACCTTCCAATCACGCTGAATCGGGATAAATTGCTTACGTCTGTTGAGTCATCCAAAGCAAGAGAAATGTCCTTTACTTGCGTTGCCTCAATTTGATTTGACATCATGACGATCTTTATCGCAAAGTTGTCAAAAACTCTCCACAAAGGCAAATTCCTCTGTCAGTTCCTGCTGAAAAGTACTCCTCGTCTTTTTTTTCTTTTTCCCATCTTCTCAAAAGGGTTTCTAAAATTAGCTGACAAACGCGGAAAACAAAACTAAAAATGAGGGAAGTTTACGAACTTCGGCCGCTATTTTCGACAGCAAAATACTGCGACCCCACTTGAACAGTGTCTCAGCCTCATCTGCGTTGCCAATGCGATTGATAGAATATAAGATAATAATATAGATATACACAACGACATGTATGTTTGCCACTTTCCCACTAAAATTACTGCGAACTAGCTTTTTAATCGCCGGTTATAGTATACGGACTACGTGTCCCATGATCACCCTGGGCTCACTCAGCCAATGGCATGGGACTTGGGGGGGATCTAACGTAGCACATCTAGGTTGCTATTTGATGATATCTAGTGCGAATTGAGCGAGTGTTGTCGGAGCATTAAAAAAGTTAACATATGCTGCAAAAGTCAGGTCTGCTCATTACTGCACAACACCAGCATATGACCGGTGACCGTCGCCGTTTCGCGCATTGCGCAAAGGAGTATAAGGAAACTTTTTTAATTTTATTATTATTATTTTTTTTTATAACCTGTCCTGTTCAGCTGTTTGAAACGGAGAATGGAAGTCTGAGTGCCCGGTTGGTCTGAACAGTTTTAATGTTTCACATTGAGAGTATGACATACTCCCAAACAGCGAACAGGAAGGGGTTATGGGGGAACAGAAGAAAAGAAACACAAGAGAAGAAAGAAAAGAAACATAAACAACAACAAGAAATAAATTGAACGTCTACACTTACTACCAACATGTTGGTGCTATCGTCAGCAAGATGTATTTCCGGTTGACACCATGTGGGGGGCCTGTTGACCAGGGAAAGAAAGGGACGGGGGTGAGGGAGTCTAAGAGCTAAGTCAGGGGTCCCCAAACTTTTTCCTGTGAGGGCCACATAACTTTTCCCTTCTCTGATGAGGGGCCGGGTTCAGTTTGTAACAGAAAAAGTGTGACGATTGCAGAAGTGCCTAAATGTAAAAAAATATTGTTTTCAAAAAGCCACAATCAAATAACCCTTGCTGGATTCTTCGCGGAACAAAAGTAAAATAAAATAAAAATTATAATATAATATAATATAATATAATATAATATAATATAATATAATATAATAAATAACACTATTAATCAAATAGATAATAACCAAATAACCCTCTCTGAGTTCTTCACAGAAAAAGGCCAGAAAATAAATAACACTATTGAGAGAGAAAAAAAAAAAATTCACAATGCTCTCTGGTATTGTTCAGGGGGCCGGATCAAATCTGGAGGCGGGCCGTATTCGGCCCGCGGGCCGTAGTTTGGGGACCCCTGAGCTAAGTGATTGAAAGGGGAAAAGTGTACACAAATCAGCTCTGTTATCTAGAACTCAGTAAACGTGTGAATCCCTCTTGAGTGTATGCCCGTTGGCGACCGACCCTACGCTGCCCCTGCCAATCCCGGCACCGGGACCCCCCACCCGAGCGCGCCCCATCACATCCAACCGCCCGCGAGCCCCATCAAGCGCGCGACAGCCACGCAGGTGAGCGGAGACGCCACACGGGCGCCAACCCAGGGCCACGGCCCCCACCCAGCCAGCTCGGGGGGGGGGGGGGGCCTTAGGGGACGGGGGGGGTCAAGCGCAGCCCATCCCTCTTTTTTTTTTTTTTTTTTTTTTTTTTTTTTTTTTTTTTTTTTTTTTAAGATTTGTCTGCGAGCCATATGCAGCCGTCAAGAGCCAAATCTGGCTCACGAGCCGTAGGTTCCCGACTCCTGATCTAAGCTGTTATATGAATGGGTTTATGTGTGTGGTTTGTTTATAAAGTATCTATCTTTATCTAACAATAACTCAAGTACTAATATGCTTCTCCAAAACACAATACAAACGGACACTTAAGACACTAATTAGCATAATCGCTAACTAGCTTAGTGCTACCTGATAATTGGCTTTCTTTACTCACCTCTGACGGAGAAACACAGGATCTAACAAAGCAAAAGGCAATCTCACTCTTGACACTTTGTAATACTATTGATTCAGCGACTCAACCTGAGTGTAGCAGTGAACTCTCTCTTGCTGTAATCATTGATACGCGCGCACAGCCTCACGTTACACACAAACAAAGACCCAAACGGGCAAGCTCAAAAATGGACTATCAAATTAGTCTTCAACTAATTTATTAATCGATTTTAATTTTTTTAATTGATTAGTTGTTAAAGCCTTAAGTGACACCCATGGCAACGCTATTCAGAACTTGCCTCTCTTGCTCAACTGTATCTTTGTTTCATGGGCGTAGGTAGTAGGTTTCGTGGTGTATCAGATATTGGTTCAAAACTAATTTGGAGTCCTGTACGCCGCAATATTAGGCGTAAATATGATCGACATGACCAACATGTGATGTCCTCATATGTGGATGCCAGGACTTAATTATAGTTATACTGTATACTAGTATATATATTTTTAATTATTTTATTCATCTATTTTCTAATTTAATATTGATTGCTATTGACAACATGAGTGCTCAATCTTTAGTGCCATTGAGTTAAATAAGTGCGCTCTAAGGCAGGGGGGCCCAAGTCCGGTTACCATGTCTCCTTCCTTTAACACAGGGGTCCCCATCTGCCGGACCGCGGACCGGTCCGTGGCGCATTTGCTGCCGGGCCGCACAGAAATAATAATCTAATAACGACCGCATTCTGGCCGAATTAACCCTGTGCCCCTGCTTAACACACCAATATCCCTGTCTACTCTAGATATAATACTACGGGATAGATTAGAATGTCGTCATAGAAATCCATTGATTGGACTGCTAGCAGTACATCTTGTTTGTGTATATAATATATCTATGTGCGCTTGTCCTCGATAATAACGTATAGACCCTACCCACCGACGTCACAAAATCACGTGCTCGCTGTATGGTTCCGCCCACTTGTCCGTCATTTTGTGTCTGTATTATCAATGGTCTCAATTGATCGAGCAATTTATAATGCATTTCATGGAAGACCCGGTGCTTTCGGATGCCGTAAACTCACTGGATGCGTTGCATAAAAGGCGTTATGTGGAAAAGCTTCAGTTTATCCATTCGCCAGATCCATATTTGATGCCTAAATCGATGTTTTTCGACCCGCTGTCTCCGCCGTATTTGCCTGACATCTGCTAGCTACCCTGATATTTACAACTATCTTGTCCACACAAAATCAGCCTATTCTCATGAAAGTTTGAAAAACTTTAAGAGCTTGGAGGCTTATAAATACTTTGTTGCTGGTTGGGTGAAACAGGTCCTCGTCCACGAAAATTCGGCAGGAATCTATCTTGTGCTTGGAAAGGTGAGTTACGAAATTTTCAATTCAAAATCTTTTGTTATTGCTAACATCCACTGTCAAGTCTAATGTATTTCATGTTGTTTGTCAATGGAGTTAGGGCTTTTAATGTTTATATGGTTTAGCGATAGCACTCTCACTACATACATACGTGTATGTTGTCGGCGATTAGCCTAGCAATGATCTTAATTGTGGTTGTCAGCCCAAAACCCTCTAAATATATATTAAATGCATCTTACCAGATATAAAATGACTACTACATAATCTGTGGTAATCGTTTGGAGCCCAGTTTTCTCGTCGAATTGCAGCAGCCCATCTCGCTCTCTTCTCTCCGGGTCTCTCGGAATCCGGTAGAACTTCAAGTCTCTCCGTCTTCTCTGTCTATCTTCTCTGTTATTGCAACCGACCGCCACACACGCCTTCACCATTTTGATTATTAATGTCAACGAGCAGAAAAACACGTCGTAAATAGGAGGAATGTACGTAGCCGTAACAGGGAAACATGATGTGTTGACGGACAATTGGGCGGCCTGGGCACCAGTCAGGAGGAAGGAGTTGTGATGTCACGTGGGTAGGGTCTATTGCTAGGCCGCGGGCGCAGCAAATTTGTTCCCGGAAATAATTAGCCCCCACACGAGCGAAGATGACTGAAAAACAGACGTCTTTGGAGATATTTTTACGGCGAAAAAGGCACCTGACGAGCCTACAACCTCGAAGACCCACGAACTGCGAAGGAGTGGATTCGTGACCCGTTTGTGAATAAACCGAGTGATTCGAGCATGTCTGCGCAACAGGAAGATCAACTTGTAGAGATCGCAAATGACAGCGACCTTATTAAACGTACATTTGAGACAACAACTTGACCGAGGTTCTGGATTAAAGTCATCCCGGAATATCCTGACATCGCTACTAGAGCATTGAAAACCTTGCTGCAATTTCCAACATCGTATCTTTGTGAAGTGGGCTTCTTAATTAATGCTTAACGACAAGGCGAAGTCGTTAATGGTGAGAGTGGTGTGCAGTTTTTGTGTGCAGCTAACATGGTAGGATGTACTGTATCTGTGGAGAACTTTTCTACAAGTCCTTCCATGATCAAACGTAAGTTGATATTCATTTCTTTCAAGAAAGTTTGTAGTGTTTACTTTGGAATCGCTGCATTTGCGCATTTTGCGGCTATGTTTAACGTTACGCGCATGCGCAGAACCGCATCGTTGCAATTTTTGATGGGTTGCAAAATTTGTCAGAACACCGGTCCGTGAAAAAAAGACCCAAATAACACCGGTCTGTGGTGCAAAAAAGGTTGGGGACCCCTGCTTTAACACACCTGAATCAAATGATCAGCTCATCAGCAAGCTCTGCAGGAGCCTGATAACGATCCTGATTATTTGATTCAGGTGTATTGGAGGAGGGAGACATGGAATACAAACTGGATAGAGGATCTCGAGGACCGGAAGTGGGCACCCCTATCTCTAAGAGGGTAATGGCAATTCCATTCATTCACAATAAGTATTTCAAACACTATATAAAACATACATAAATGACTATCGACATGCATACGTGTCTGTTGAAGTGCACAGTGTTTTTTTTTTTATCATTATCTTTTGTTTTGTGACATATTTGATGTTTCTGAAGAGTCTGGAAAGAAAAACAAGTTTTTACAGCAATTTACAGACTTCTACCTCCAAGGGCATTTCAAATGAAAAGAGAAAATGTACGCTCTCCAAGGCGAATGGTATTTATGTATTGTGCACAAGTTTTATTTCATTATTTCCGCCAAGCAGTCAGAGAAAGCGTTGCTATGCAACTGGGATTTCTAAAGTACTAGCAGTGCAGTGCCAGGGTCACATTTCAATGTGCGTTGGCAGCACATGATGGACGCTAATAGTGTTGCTGCTTTAACTATGTCACCTGGAACTTTCTCCAAATGAGAAATATTTCAGTTAGTATATAATGTTGCAGCAAAAGGGATGGCTTCAGAGTAGCATTCATCATAAATCGTGATACCCATACAAAAGTATTGGATTTGTGACACCTTGTCCTTTTGTTGCTGGACACAGAAAACATTTGGGTTTGACATAAGATATAAGATTTAGAAGCTGAACAAAAATCAATACCGTAGAATCGTCAAAACAAACAATTGTGAAGCTGAGACTGGCTTTTGCTGGGAATCATGAGTCTTATTTTAAGGGGGATTTATGGTAGTCACTTTAACCTTTGCAACTTTCAGGTGATTTGTGGTAGTTTTACTTTGACCTGTGCAACCTTTGCGGGATTTATAGTACAGTGATCCCTCGCTACTTTGCGCTTCAAACAAACAAACAAACAAAAATTGAATACATATGAGCCGTCCCGAGCCGATCACTCTCTCTACTGCGGCTCTTTGTTGATCAGATAGTGCACTGGAGTCGGTTAATAAAGTTAACGATGATTGACAGACATTTAATGTTTGATCTTGCCACAGATGCTTGGAAGCCGAAGCTTCAAAGCGCTGCATGCGTCAATCATCGTTTAACTTGTTAAACAGTTGCTGTGGCAACTCATTGTGTGTAAGTGAGCAGCTTGAGTAGATTTGAGCGGACTCACTCAGTGACACATTCAATACAGACAAGCATTTTTAGATGGGGCTTTTCAAGGCAAAGGTATAGTAAAATTCCTTTTTTTTTTTTTAAATGAATTTTTTGGGCACGCCGCACAGCCCATACTGTTTGACCGACCGTCACCGCTCAAATATCAAAATGACCGGAATTTTCTCGTGATGTTGGGAATTTTTTGAATGATCCCCCCAAATTTTCCCTTCACCTGTAAAAAAAAAAAAAAAAAAATTCAAAACGCTTAGTAATTCAAAATACTTGGCCTCAAATTTTCGATCAAACCACATAATTTTACACATCAAAAATTTCAGGACCGTAAGGGGCATAAAAGTTGTATAAAGAACTTGGCAAAAATGTACTATTTCGCCAAAATTGGCCCCAAACTGTCCCATTCATTTCTAATGGGATGCCACTGACAGCCATGTATGTCCAAATTTTCCATTCACTTTCAATGGCAGGGAAACAAACATAGGTCCTTTTGATTTTTGACCATTTACCATGACAGCCCATTGACATTAAACTGGCACCCCAAGTAAGTCGATGCCATTGACAACCATGCACGTCCATGCCACTGACATCCATGTACAGTACGTCCAAATTTCCCATTCATTTTTAATGGCGGAAAAACCTGTGAGGTTGTGATTTTTGACCCAAAAATTTACCATTACAGCCCACTGACATTCAACTGGCACCCAAGTAAGTCGATGCCATTGACAGCCATGCAACAGGACATGTCCTCGAAATGTCCCCTAATCAACCTGGGCGGATTTGTATCTACCACAGCAAAGCCCCATTGTAATTTCTCCAGAAGTTGCAGTTTCTAGTTCTACTTTATTCTTGTTTAAAAATAATTCGGTGGGAAAGAAAATGTTTAAAACTTCATAATTGTTACATTTGAAGTACTTAAAAAGCATTTGTTAAAATATACATATATACTGTATATATATATATATATATATATATATATATATATATATATATATATATATATATATATATATATATATATATATATATATATATATATATATATATATATATATTTAAAAGTTGTTTTTAATTATACTTGGGGGGAAAAAAGTGAAAAAACATGTATTATGTGTATCTCTTTCCAATGCAAATTCTGAATAAATGCGGGGGACTTAAGGAAGTTTTGTTGTGATTTGTGCAACTTTTCTGGGGGTCTTAGTTTCATCTGTGCAACCTTTGGGGGTTTTACGTGCTCTTCTTTTAACATTTGCAATTTTTAATAGATTTTTTTAAATTATTTTTTTAAATTTATGCTTTCAGGGGATTTATGGAAGTTTTTTTTTAACCTGAGCAACTTTTGCAGATTTTCTAGGTAATGTTCTTTTAAACTCTCCAATGTTGAAAGGTGATTATGATTGTTTTTTTTTTTTTCTTTTTTAACCATTTCAGGGTAGTCCTTGACCTAATCGGCACTAGACACTAGACGTCCAATTTATTCCAATCCAACACTCTGAACTG
This sequence comes from Corythoichthys intestinalis, assembly GCF_030265065.1. Taxonomy (NCBI): domain Eukaryota; kingdom Metazoa; phylum Chordata; class Actinopteri; order Syngnathiformes; family Syngnathidae; genus Corythoichthys; species Corythoichthys intestinalis. The sequence goes on along the minus strand of NC_080405.1, from coordinate 48,395,589 downwards.
CCTTTGTAGGTGTGATCATATCATTTGAGTCAAGTGTCTTCAATTTTGAGTGTGTTTAGCAAATGATCATTCGCCCCTCTCAGTCAAAATGGATTGTGCCACCTTCCCGGTTTGAATGATTTGAATGAATTTAAGATTAAAGGTCTTAGGAGTCAACTTTTTAATAGCTGTCCACTGCATTGACCACTCACCTTGAAAAGGTTAACCTGAACAATTTTGGGAAGACTTTTGTACTGTAGCCCTCTTATTTTACACAGCTTTTTGGTTGTCAACACACAATTTCATAAGGCAGACAGGTTTCAAGACACAGGCGGCTGATTCTTTGAGCCAACAAAATGTAATAAGAACCTACACGAGTGCAACAAATAACAACAAGGGTTGATAAGATGTGACAGATAGAGAAGAGTCAGAACACGCTGAATTGCATGTTCCAAATCTTGACCTGACAGCTTTCTCATCCTTGCAGACAGGATGCAATTTTTCTTATCAGTTCATCATTTGTATGTATGCAAAATAGATCAGAAGCAAAAGATTGATGTTAGCAATAAGAGAAATGCATACTCAATAGCACGCTGCTTGTCCACATATAAAAAATAGTGAACTGGGGTTGCTAGGGTTGCTCTTCATAACCATTATCATTTAAAAAAACAAAAAACAAAAGAGAAGTCAAAGTCAAATTTTATACAGTTAAGCATATTCAATACTGTTATTTGTGATGTACTCTTTGTATCATATTGTTAAAGTATGAATAATTACTTACCACATGTATTAACTTCGTGTAACTATGTAATGAATGTTTAGTGTATTTAAAATAAGAATAAATAACATTTCAATTCAGTTTATTAAGATGTTCTTTGTATTATTGATTATTTCTAAATATAAGCCAAAGTTAAAAGGGGGTTTCTAAAAATAGTATGTTAAATACATTAATTTAAATATCTGCATTACTTTTCAGGCAATTTACATTTTATCCTTTTTGTTACGTTTATGTTTTCACTAGAGATGTCCCGATTGATCGATGGATCGGGTCCGATCACGTCATTTTCAAAGTATCGGAATCGGCAAAAAAAAAATCGGCCATGCCTTTTTTAAATATATATATATTTTTTAAATTAAATCGTTTTCTAATTGTATTTAACGTTACAAACATGATATGTTACACTCATCCAGAGTCTTTAGTTTAGGCTTAAGGTAGGGTTATCAAATTTATCCCGATAACGGCAGTAATTAATTTTTAAAAAAATGTATCACGTTAAAATATTTAACGCAATTAATGCATGCGCTGCACGACCCACCCACGCATTGTCGTGCTCAATCTGTAACGGCGCCATCTTTGTTATATAGAGAGATAAAAGGCAGCGTAAAATGAGTAGAGTGAATTTTGGCAGCCTTTGGAGCCTTTTTTTAATTGGCTAAAGCCTTACAATCCCTCTCCCTATGATTAGAAATATCATGGGAAGCAATGTGGGGAAGCAAGGTGACAAGTGATCTTTTTCTTAGCACCTTATGTTATTTCCCAACGCAGAGAAGATATATCAATTGGTAGCACTACGCACAGTCATGGTTCCACTTCCCATCATGCATTTGGGCATGACTACAGTATCATTTACTGAAAGCTCAACAAATACACTAGATGGCAATATTTAGTCACAATATACAAAGTTACAAGTCTTTCTATGCGTGGATCCCTCACAGAAAGAATGTTAATAATGTAAATGACATCTTGAGGATTTATTGACATAATAAACAAATACAGTACTTATGTACTGTATGTTGAATGTATATATGAGTTTTATTCATTTTTTTCTTAATGCATTGCCAAATTGTATATGATCGGGAAAAATTATCGGGAATGATTGGAATTGAATCGGGAGCAAAAAAAAACCAATCGGATCGGGAAATATCGGGATCGACAGATACTCAAACTAAAACGATCGGAACGGGAGCAAAAAAACATGATCGGAACAACACTAGTTTTCACATTTTTAGTATTATATTTATCATATATTAACATATTTGTAATTTTGTATTTATAATTTGTGTTTATTTCATTAATTCCTATTATTCCATAGATATATACACTAATTAATTTACTTTCAACTACTACAAATAACAATATCTTATTTTGCTGATTTAATCATTTGTTTTATGATGATAAACATAAGACACAACGCAGTGCACAACAAATTATTGGCTACTGTATGCATTTGGTGTTTATTTTTAAATGCATATTGAAATAATAATTTTCCATCAGATTGATTGTCTATAATTATCAACTAATTTTACTTTACACTTATTCTATGACCCCTTCTTTTTTATTTCTTTAAAAACACAAATAATTACTTTAAAAAAAAAAAGATTAAAAATGACACATTTTCATTATTTAAGGTGAAGGAATTTCAAAAACATTTTAGGAATAGCTTAATTTTAAATCCTTAAAAAAATCAGCTCTAGGTGGCACTGTTTCCTTCTTCGTTGGTTCAATCCTTGGCTTTAATACACCCCCTCCCTGGGCACTCTGCAGGCTGCCATGAAGCAATAAAAAGGCAGATGTGACATCAGAGCACCTGCATTAAATCAACCTGGTGTGAATCATGCCATCAGATGGACAACTTGAATGCATCACTTTGGCCTCTGTCAACTCCGTGTTGTCATCCATGCTGTGGCCTGTTTAATTAATTGGATGAGGGCACTTGCCATAATGAACACCAAGGCTTCCCCATCACCTCTCTCTGATCCCAGTAATGGTTGAACACAGCATTTTTCCAGAAATAAGTTTCAATTAAACTATACTATATGTACAGAAGTGCAGCAATAATAGTCGGTAGTATTTTATGGCTAAGCAACTACCGTAATTTTCGGATTATAAACCACTACTTTTCCCCCCCTCATTTTGAATCCTGCGGCTTATACTCCAGTGCAGCTTATTTGTTGATTTATTTGGGTTAATAGGTAACACTTTAATTGACAGCGGCATCATTAGACTGTCATAAGACTGTCATAGTTATGACGTAACACTATAACTGGCAAATTATGTCACTTAGTCCATTATGTCCAGCTCGGATCTTTTTCATCCATTCAAAAGTGAGATAATTGGCTGGATGACACAAAATGACATCTGTTATAAGCATTCATTAATGCTCATGACAGTGTCATGTCATAATTATGATTGACTTACGACAGTCTTATGGCGCCACTGTCAAATGAAATAAAATAAAATATAGAAATACCATAATTAGCCATTTATGAAACAATTGGAACAGTAACTGAAGAAATAATTAGCATAGAACATGGATTTTGATTATTTAAATCTTTAGCACTGCAATGCATGCTAGGAGGCATGTTGGACGACAACAGTGTTGAGAGCAGGTGGCAGCAGAGGTTGACTGTCTCCCCCAAGGGAAAAGTGATGGCCAAATGAAGCTTTTTGAAGCAATGAAGCTTTGCAGCCGATTGGTTCAGAGCTTCATGGTGCTTCATTTGGTCTTATGATTCCCCTGTCAAACAAAGTGTTCCCGGTTAATATCTTTTGGTGTAAATATCCTATACAACAGTGAGGACAGCTGCGGCTTATAGTCCAGTGCGATTTATCTATGAACAAATGCTGTTTTCGTGTCAAATTTGGTGGGTGTGGCTTATAGCAGCTATTTTTTGCTTTAGTTACATCCCAAACTTCTGAATAATGTTTTCCTTTTACAAAATAAGATAAACAACAAGACAAATAGAGCTTTTGATAGCAAAGTAACAATTTATTTGCACATAACTAACTGAAAGATGACGTTGTTTCGGCCACGACAGCCGTTTAAACTTTTCCCTCATTGCCGCTTGTCTCATAAAGATGAATTTTTTTGAGTCTTTGCGGGCTCTGCTCTCGAGCAGCATGGGCTCAAGGGCATCGTCCGCTGCACTAGTGGTCCCGGTCGTTCTGCTCGGTCGTCCAGCGCCTGGCATCCCGGGCGTCCTACTGGTTGTTCTGCTCGGTCGTCCGTTGCCTGGCATCCATTCGGTCGTCTTCCGCCGGCGCCACAGTCGTGCGGCTTGGCCGTTCGTTGCCGTTGAATCGGGTTGCGGGTCTTACCAAATGCACTACTGCCCTCCAGTGCCCAGTTTTATTGCTTTAAAATGGGTTTTCAGCTTTGTGCTCTGGAGCTAAATTGAATCAGAAACCAGAGATGTCTTTTTTAAATAGAAAAAAAAAAAAAAAAAGTAAAAGACGTATAAATACGTCTTTGGGACACTGAAACAATTAAAAATAGAACGTATTTATACGGAGCAAATGATTTAATTATACCCACCTGGACGTCATGAACAGTATGTAAAAAAAGTTGTCCGAGAGTTTAAAAGGACGCTCGACGTTAGCATTACCCTAATGCTAACGCGAACGCAGATGCTATGCTAACGCTACGAGTTACATTTAGTGTGTGATGATCACTAAGCACAGATCTTTAAAGGCTAAAGCAAAATTGCATATTTTCTCTGGCCAAGATAAGAAAACAAATCTTACCGTGTGTGCAAGCCTTGAGAGTTGAGAGGACACTGCACTGATGAGTGGGGGAGGGGGGCGCAGCACATCATATGAGTGACACAACCAGACACTTCTACGATGCAGGGTAACCACACATAAAATGTCACATATTGTGAACATGTGATAGAAACTATTGCACAGTTTTGTCTCATTCTCATTTCGTTAGACGTAAACTGCCATCAGTCTCGTTATGTTTTAGTGTCCCAAAACACATTTTAAGCTCGTCATCGCCATGACAAAAAAGTGTTCTTTGACTAAATTATTTCGTTATCGTCATCGTCGTTGATGAAAACAACACTGGTGCGTAGATTACGGCAATCTCACTTAGTACGCCCTCATGATTTCATTTTAGCGCTATATCGCTACCAATACCAAAACTTGTTTCGGTGCAAGACTAGAACTTTATAACCAGGTTAAAATTAAAATAGTGCAACACCCCCCAAACTCTTATAACAACTCCACGATGCAGGTAGCCTTTTGAGAGTGTTAAAAAACATGTTAAAAATGAACATTTCTCCCCATAAAATGGTAGTGAAGGAAGCAGATGCTGCAGGCTTGCCTCTGGATGCTCCTGAGAGTAAACATGTCCTGCAGTGGTGCAACTGACAAAGATAAATGACCTGGTCTCTTTTCTCCTGGCTTTAACCCTTAAGTTTACCGCTTTGTAGACTAAAAATGCTCTTATTAGTGTTCAAAGTAAAGTTTGTCTCCAAACCTCCAGAGGCTACAATTTAGGGGTCCATAAAATTATTAGAATGAATTACAGGGGTTGGACAAAATGATGGAAACACCTAACATTTTGACATCATGATCACTGAGCATAATTGTTAAATAATGGCATGAGGAACATTCAATAGAAGTTGAGCATATGTATTTAAAGTCTTCATCTTCAGGATCACTTTTGAACAACTACACCAACTCAAAGTAGAGGGCACGTCTTGAGCATGAGGGCGCTTTCACATTAGACCAAGAGGACCAGGGTCCAGTTTCAAAGCTGCCTCGCAACAACACTCGCAATTGACTTGTTGAAAAGGTTAAGGATTCACACTGCGCCAACCGAACTTTTAAAGTAGCACCACATGGACAAAAGGCACACTCATTGATTTGACAAAGAGAAGAGGACATACCTCCCTCATGGGGGGAAGGGAGCGTAATGTAGCATAAATTAACTTGACTCGATGCCGAGTAAACTGGAGTATATAAAAAATGCATGGGGAAAATTAAACCCCAAGTCACACAGGCGCGATCGCTTTCACTTTCGTGACTTTTTGGACTGTCAAATTGTCGCCACTTCCAGGAGACCGAGACTTACAAACCGGCCGCCCCAAGAGGCTCCGCCTGTCTCGGCCACTGTAACTCTCACAAGTTGCGTTCAGGATCAGCATGCAAAACACAACTGCCACATCAGAACCCGATTCTGTGTATCAAATGCAAGTGCTTAGCGAAACACAACAATACTTGGCCGTGGTCAATCGTATGTCATCCTGCCATTGTTGATTTTTAATCGCATGTGCGCTGTACTTGAGCTTCCAAGAATGCCCTGCGTGTAGCGTCACAGCCTGGAGCTGTGATGCTTCAGGCTTTGATACATCAAGTAGCAAATGTGCACCCTGCTCAGGTTGCATTCACAAGCGAAGCAGGGTGCGCTTAACGCGGACCGAAACCCACGATTTTTGAGTGGACCAGAGCTTTTTTGTTTTTTTGGTCTGAACTACAGTGGTATGAAAAAATATCCGAACCCTTCTCACATTTCTGCATTAAATTACCATCAAATCTGATGTGATCTTTGTCAAAATCACACAGATGAAAAAACAGTATCTGCTTTAACTAAAACCTATAGGTTTTCAGATGTTATTGAGAATAGCATGCAAACAATTACAGAAGGGGGGGAAAATAAGTAAGTAAACGATCACATTTCATATTCTGTGGCCCCACTTTTGGCAGCAGTCTGGCACATCGATCAGGACTAATCTTGGCCCATTCTTCTCTCCTCTTCTCAAAACTGCTGTAGTTCAGTCAGATTCCTGGGATGTCTGGCATGAATCGCTGTCTGTAGGTCATACCACAGCATCTCAATGGGGTTCAAGTCTGCACCTTGACTTGACCACTCCAGAACGTGTATTTTGTTCTTCTGAAACCATTATGAAGTAGATTTACTTCTGTGTTTTGGATCATTGTCTTGTTGTAGCATACATCCTCTTTTTAGCATTAACTGTCTAACAGACGACCTCAGGTTTTCCTGCAAAACATCCTGATAAACTTTTGACTTCATTCTTCCATTAATGATTGAAGTTGTCCAGGCCCTGAGGCAGCAAAACAGCCCCAAATCATGATACTCCCTCCAACATGCTTCACGGTGGGGATGAGGTGTTGATGTTGGTGAGCTGTTCCATTTTTCTTACACATATGACGTTGTGTGTTTCTCCCGAACAATTCAACTTTGGTTTCATCAGTCCACAAAATCTTTGCAAAAACTTCTGTGGAGTGCCCAAGTGCCTTTTTGCGAACATTAAACGAGCAACAATGTTTTTTTAGAGAGCTGTGGCTTCCTCCGTGGAGTCCTCCCATGAACACCATTCTTGGCTATAGTTTTACATATAGTTGATGTGTGCACAGAGATATTGGACTATGCCAGTAATTTCTGTAAATCTTTAGCAGACACTCTAGGGTTCTTTTTTACCTCTCTGAGTATTCTGCGCTGAACTCTTGGCATCATCTTTGATGGACGACCACTCCTTAGGAGAGAAGCAACAGTGCCAAACTCTAGCCATTTGTAGACAATTTCTCTGACTGACGATTAATGAGCATCCAGACTTTTAGAGATGGTTTTGTATGCTTTCCCAGCTTTATACAAATCAACAATCCTTGATCGCTGGTCTTCAGACAGCTCCTTTTTGACCGAGCCATGATGCACATCAGTTGCCTGGCACGGCCAGACTGTTCTCTTTGAGAATAGTCTGGGACCCAGCCCATTAACGGCCTATCGAGCAAGAACAAAATCAACCGTCCAATCAGATTCGTTTATTTGCATGACGTTTTCGCGTCGGAAGTCGTCTCCACAACAACACAGATGGCGAACAGGAGAGCCAAGAATATGTTCCAATAATAATATGTTCCGGTAAAATCAGTTTTACCAAAAACACATCGACACAGGTCAGTGATAACAGTCTATCTCGCACTCGCCATGTTGAATAAACTCCGCTCTCCTCGTATGTTTACTTCCGCGCGCAAGTCCCTCGTCACTTTACTAACGTCACGTCCGCCCGTCGCTGATTGGTCCACTCCGCTGTCTGTTTGCTGTGGCTTGCTCCGCCCTGGAAATTTTATCCGCTGAATGGTGGCCAGACTCATAAGCTGGAACAGTGGGGTGAGTCTGGTGTACCAGGCTAGCACATTAGACAATGATTATTTTTCCCTCTTCTGTCATTGTTTGCATGCTATCCTCATTTAAATATAAAAACTAGAGATGTCCCGATCGATCGGCATCGATCGGGTCCGATCACGTCATTTTCAAAGTATCGGAATCGGCAAAAAAATATCGGCCATGCCTTTTTGTAATATATATATATATTTTAATTAAATCGTTTTCTAAATATATTTAACGTTACAGACATAATATGTTACACTCATCCAGAGTCTTTAGTTAAGGCTTAAGGTACCAATAACGGCGGTAATGAATTTTTAAAAAATGTATCACGTTAAATATTTAATGCAATTAATACATGCGTTGCACGACCCACTCACGCATTGTCGAGCTCAATCTGTAATGGCGCCGTTTTACCCATTTAGAGAGATAAAAGGCAGCGTAAAATGGATAGAGTGAATTTAGGCAACCCTTGGATCCTTTTTTAATAGGCTAAAGCCTTACAATCCTTCTCCCTATGATAAGAAATATCATGGGAAGCAATGTGGGGAAGCAAGGTAGCAATTGATCTTTTTCTTAACACCTTTTGTTATTTCCCAACGCAGAGAAGATATATCATTTGGTAGCACTACGCACAGTCATGGGTTCACTTCCCATCATGCATTTGGGTTGAATGGCTGCAGTATCATTTACTGAAAGCTCAACAAATACACTAGATGGCAATATTTAGTCACAATATACAAAGTCACAAGTCTTTCTATCTGTGGATCCCTCTCACAGAAAGAATGTTCATAATGTAAATGCCATCTTGAGGATTTGTTGTCATAATAAACAAATACAGTACTTATGTACTGTATGTTGAATGTATATATTCGTCCGAGTTTCATTCATTTTTTTCTTAATGCATTGCCAAAATGTTTCTGATCGGGAAAAATTATCGGGAATGATTGGAATTGAATTGGGAAAAAAAAAAGCAATCGGATCGGGAAATATCGGGATCGGCAGATACTCAAACTAAAACGATCGGGATCGGATCGGAAGCAAAAAAACATGATCGGAACAACCCTAATAAAAACCTATAAATGTTTGAGTGGTTTTAGATAAAGCAGACACTGTTTTTTCATCTGTGTGATTTTGACAGATCAGCTCTCATTTGATGTTGATTTTGATGTGAGAAATTCCAAAAGGTTCAGATACTTTTCATACCACTGTAGAGTCCAGATGCGCCTTCAAATTTACAAAACGAAGCGGACTATCTTAGAAGAACGGTCCTTTTAAAACGGACCAAACAGTGCCAGGGTAAAAGCACCCTCAGTATCAACAAATAAGTCGCACCTGAGTAGAAGTCGCAGGCCCAGCCAAACTCTGAAAAAAAAAAAGTTCGACTTGTAGCCCGGAAAATACGGTAAGTTTTTTATATACTCAAAATGTTATAAAAAGAGAAACTCAGAAAAAAATTCATGGTTTCACACAGGTGCTTTTTGATTTGAAGCACTTCAACTTTCGACCTCTATCGAGGCAGACTCCATGCAGTCATCCTGGTCTCGGGCCAACCTAACCTCATAAAGAGGGTTTGGCTTCCGAAGTATCTCCGGACCACTCGGCGGGTCTTTAATGGGCCTTTGAACCACTGCACCAATTTAAACAGGCAGCGTTTTCCAGGTCACAGCCGCAATAATAAAAACAGGCTAAAAAAGCGGAGTTGAAAGATGGTTTATTTAAGGCAGGGTGTTGTCACGTCTGAGCTGCTGACTCACTCACTAAATGGACCATTTAAGTCAGTTTAGGCATTAAAGCAGTCACGCAGCTGTACACACAAACAGTGGCTTCCGCTCTAATAAATGGTTCTCCTCTAATAAAGAACTTGGCACCATCAGAAGTCGATTGAGACATTCCATTTTGATAGGTATGTCTATTATGAGTATGAAAAAACATCCCTGAAAAGACATAGGAAGGCAGCCATTTTGGTTCAAAATGTCCATTGTAAGATCATTTGCTAACCACTTCTACAATTCAGGATTAGCAGAAAGTACAAAAAAGAATTAGCCACAACACCACAAACAAAGATGTCTTCCGCTCTTTTATGCCACGAAAGCCTATTTGACCCCACTTTAAATGAATCCTGCCTGTTCTTAATTACCAACTGGACACCGACACGAGTCAATTGAATTAAAAGTCTGGCTTGTGGTTGAATGAGGTGAAAAAAAAATCCTGTGTGAGGAGGCTAGAACCTGCGAGACACTTCAGTGTGGTTGCCAGGCAACCGCCTCCACAGTCCACGTCTGATATATGAACTCTACAAATGAAATTCCCAAGATGAGCTTTTCATTCTGGCAAAATTGAACTCGATTCTTCGGATTGATTTTGTATTCCTAACTCATAATCCAACATAAACAACTAACTGTATACGATGATGTAAAACAGATTGTTTGAGGTCTGCGTGTACACTCAACTCTGCCTTTAGTCTCTTCGTGTGGGTGCGCGGAGATGTCTGTCACCATAGCAACAGCATCGCGGGGCGAGTGCAATCGTCTGGGGATGAAAATGCTTTTATTTGAAATAAAGGGAAAATACGTCAGATATGAATAAAAGTCAAGCTGACTCGTCATGGATAAATGCTGTTCAAATGTTTTTTTTGTCATTTTTATGCTTGCAATGAATGCAGATGTGACTCAATAATGTCTCGGTAATTGCTTGGTTGAATACAAAATACGTAATAAAGTTGCAATGTTGCCAGGTTTTGTAATATATCGGATAAGTGGAAAATATGTTTTTAAAAATCTTAATTTTACAGGAGTACATTTTTTAAATAAGCAGTTAAGCAATTTTATATACTGTTTTTTTTTTTTTTTTTTTTTTTTTTTTTTAATTCCACTCAGTTATGAGGTAATGATTTCATTGGATCCTTATTGTGCTAATATAAAATAGTCAGATTAATCATAATGTTTGATTTTTTTTTTTTTTTAGCAAGAATTATGTTGTAAAACTGTGAAGAAAATTCAAAATTATGTAAGAATAACATGAATTTATTTTATTATTTAATTTGTATAATTTAATTATTTTCTCATAACATTAAAACTACATCGCCAAATTTATAATATATATTTATTTATAATAAACTTAAATGTATTTAAATTTATTTATACTGTATATGATTTTTTTAAATTACATAATTCAGTACATCATTCATGCGTAATCTAAATCTTCCTTTTTCTAAATTAATTACATCTGTAATGCAATAGCGTATTGCACATAACACATCACCTTTGCTAATTAATATTCATGACGTTAGCAACTGTTGCTAGGGGAGGTCAAAGTCACGTTTGTCTCTCATGTGGAAAATATATGCTTTTAAAAATCTTAATTTCACAGGAGTACATTTTTTAAATAAGCAGTTTAGCAATTCTATATCCTGTTTTTTTTTTTTTTTTTTTTAATTCCACCCAGTTATGAGGTAATGATTTCATTGGATCCTTATTGTGCTAATATAAAAGTATAAAATAGTCAGATTAATCATAATGTTTGATTTTTTTGTTGTTGCAAGAATTATGTTGTAAAACTCTGAAGAAAATACAAATTATATAAGAATAACATGAATTTATCTTATTATTTAATTTATATAGTTTCATTATTTTCTCATAACATTAAAACTACATTGTCAAATTTATAATATATATTTATTTATAATAAACTTAAATGTATTTAAATGTATTTATACTATATATGATATTTTTTATTACATAATTCAGTACATCATTCATGCGTAATCTAAATCTTCCTTTTTCTAAATTAATTTAATCTGTAATGCAATAGCGTATTGCACGTAACACATCACCTTTGCTAATTAATATTCATGACGTGAGCAACTGTTGCTAGGGGGGGTCAAGCTCGCGTTTGTCGTTCATGCTGGATACATGGAAATAATGTATGAATGAGATGTTTACTGAGCTAAACCTACCGATTCTGTCCAAAAATGATGTCGTTGGTGCTAAATTCACTGGTAAAAATGTGGAAGAACATACCGTGCCCTCCATAATAATTGGCACCCCTGAAAAAGATGTGTTTTTTAGCTTCTAATATATATATATTTTTTGATTCAAATAATATGGGACCTTAATGGAAAAAAAGAGAAAAATCCAACCTTCAATACAAGTGCATGCATTCAGTGGGAAAAAAATCCCACATCAAGAAAAATTTATTTGACATCAAATAATGTGTGTCACAATTATTAGCACCCCTAGTGTTAATACTTTGTACAACCCCTTTTGCCAACAAACAAGGTCTGGGGACTGAGATGGCCATGGGAGGAGCTTGATTTTGTGTCTGGTGAACCATTTCTCTGTAGATTTGGCCATATGTTTAGGGTCATTGTCTTGCTGAAAGACCCAGTGACGACCCATCTTCAGCTTTCGGTCAGAGGGCAACAGATCTTGATTTAAAATGTTCTGGTATTTCAAAGCATTCATGATGCCATGCACCCTAACAAGGTTCCCAGGGCCTTTGGAAGCGAAACAACCCCACAGCATCACTGACCCACCCCCATACTTCACAGTGGGTATGAGGTGCTTTTCAGCATGCGCTTCTTTCGTGGCACGCCAGACCCACTTAGAGTGTTTGTTGCCAAAAAGCTCAATCTTGGTCTCATCTGACCAAAGGACACGGTCCCAGTTGAAGCCTGGGACCGTGTGTATTTTTGAAGTCTGTTCCATTGGCAAAAAATAAAAATCAGCTCTTGTTAACGTGCAACATAAATCAAAGCATAGACTTCATAATTATATTGACAGGACACATTCCCCAGACACTCCGCCACACCTTTAAGTAGGGGGTCGTCCTACACTCCGCTTCTGTTATTCGCAGTCGGTCGAAGTTATTCTCAAGCACATGCAGCGATCCAACGCCGGATTTAAGTTGAAAAATTATGAAAGCTGTACTGCATACAAACAGGAAAGATTTTTTCAGGGGTGATTTGTTCGAGGTTTCTAGGTAATTATTATATTTTTCATACCATGCATGCATTTTGAAACGTTGTGAAAAAAAATCAATGGGAGAAATTAACCGCTACGGCATTGGCGTCATAATTCGCAATATTAACGTAAAATAAATGCTAACTGCTCGGTTTTTTGCTTTTAACCAAGAATCGGGACCGTCTTACGTTCATATCTATAAATGCCAACTGCCCGGTTTTCTGCTCTTTTAACAAAGAATCGAGACTGTTTTACGTTCATATTTGTAAAGAATGCAGGGATTTAAGCATTTATTCACAAGAATTTTCACCGTAAAAAGCTTTTTGTTGTACGTCTGCCGCCACATTGGCTAACAGACTAGCATCATTCTCCGACATATTTAAGTAAAATAAATGCTAACTGCCCGCTTTTTTTTGCTCTTTTAACAAAGAATCGAGACTGTTTTACGTTCATATCTACAAAGAATTCAGGGATTTAAGCATTTATTCACAAGAATTTTCATTGTAGAAAGCTCTTTGTTGTGATAAGGTGGAGCCACATTGGCTTAAAGACTAGCATCACATTCGATATATTTACGTAAAATAAATTTAAAAGAATTTTCAACGTAAAAAGCTCTTTGTGTATCCACTCGGTCAGCTTTGACGGAGATAGGCCTCTATTAATCGGCCCCGCGTCCCATGTCCCATCAATATATTATGAAGTCTATGATCAGAGAAACCATAAAACTTTTGAATTTGTTCCTTTATCGTTCTAACATTCTTTTATTATCAGTTTCAGTGCCAAAGTAGACAACACTCCCTTTTACGTAACAGTTAAAGTCAGGTATGGTTGAAGCTGGCAAAATTAAACGATTGCTTGAGGTAGTGAAAACTCCTCGATCAATTTTTAAAATCGAGTTACTCGAATTATTTGAGTAATCGTTTCTGCTCTTCTGATACCAAACTGATACCGATATATGCGTATATGTATTATTATTAGGGCTGTCAAACGATTAAATTTTTTAATTAGTTAATCACAGCTTAAAAATTAATTAATCACAATTTAAACCATCTATAAAATATGCCATATTTTTCTGTAAATTATTGTTGGAATGGAAAGATAAGACACAAGACGGATATATACATTCAACATACTGTACATAAGTACTGTATTTGTTTATTATAACAATAAATCAACAAGATGGCATTAACATTAACATTCTGTTAAAGTGATCCATGGATAGAAAGACTTGTAGTTGTTAAAAGATAAATGTTAGTAAGAGTTATAGAATTTTTATATTAAAACCCCTCTTAATGTTTTTGTTTTAATAAAATTTGTAAAAATTTCAATCAAAAAATAAACTAGTAGCTCACCATTGTTGATGTCAATAATTACACAATGCTCGTGGTGCTTAAACCCATAAAATCAGTTGCACCAAAGCGCCGGCAGAGGGAGACAAAATCACAAATAACAAGTGGACATGACACTGTTCTGTCATTTTAATCTGTTTGAGCGGGGCATGTGCGTTAATTGCGTCAAATACTTTAACGTGATTAATTAAAAAAATTAATTACCGCCCGTTAACGCGATAATTTTGACAGCCCTAATTATTATTTTACAAATATGGGTCATTGTATTGTGTTGCCCTACTGGATGTTTTAATAATGATAAATGTAACAACTTCAAGGTTTTCCAAATACTCATTCTATGAAAAATAATAGAACGACATCAACTAAAAAGTACCTATATATGGATATTTTAATCAAGCGTGTTGGTTTGGTCTCAAAATTGGTAGAGACGATATGGCATAATTAACCTATATGTACACTTTTTCCTGGGGACAGGACATTCTTAATGATCAACGCAAAATTTGACTTATACTAACTTTTATGTGTATTGGTTCAGACTACACCGTTCAATTCAAACCTTTGTTTTAAAAAAATTACTAAAGAAGAATTTTGAAAACTTCCAGAATTTTTTTTTTTTTTTTGGATTTTATGAGCAAATTTAACTTGCATTATTTGAACATAAATTATATTAACATTCACAATAAATAAAAACTTGTTAATCATCCCTTAACTATCCAGGAATGCAAAACAATTAAAATATGTCTCAATACCACTCAACATTTCCTAAATAAAGGAATGAAATATAGCTGAAAATCTTCTTTGTCAGGAAATAAAAAATAAATAAACAAATAAATAAAAATGAGCCATTTTCCAGGTAAACTACTGCTTTTGTCCACAAGCACAACCAAACTAAAAAAAAAAAATTAAAGCTCCTGTGGGGTGTTTTAAGACTACATAATTAAAATTAAAAGCAAAATTGGAGAGAAAGGGTAAAACTCGGTTCACTACATTTCTCACAGTTTAATTAACGTTAACAGTAGAAAACACATAAAGGAGGACTCTTTAAGCAGCGACCTACTCGACTTTTGCAGGTTAGCAAGTTCACACAGTTTAATGTTATGGTAACTCTGATGCAGGTCAAACTTTCAGTAGCAAAATTAGTGGTGTGTTCCCCACTTCCATAACATTGACATATTTTTACTAGGGCTGTCAAAATTATCGCATTAACGGGCGTTAATTAATTTTTTAAAATTAATCACGTTAAAATATTTGACGCAATTAACGCATGCACTAAATGACCCGCTTGCACATTGCCTCAAACAGATTACAATGAGGCCGTTTATGGACATTAAGAGTGAAGAGAACGCCACCGGCCGCTTGGGGGCAGCACCGTTCCATACTCATGTTATTTCATCTAAACGTGGGAGGATCAGTAGTTGTGAGACGTTCATGCTGTATTCACAATGCAATGCAAATTGCTATTTGTGCTCCACACATATTTCGGTAAGTTTTCTTTCTTTTAGTGGCAATTATGTGTCTCTTGTTGTATTTTGGGTAAGATAAGCACAACAAAAATAATATTCCTATCTCTCCCAAAAAAGTAATGTTCACAAAAAGAAAAGCACTTCAGTCTATAGTAATGAGGCCCTATTCTGACACACAGTTAAACAGCAATGCAAAATGAACTGGCATTCCATATCAAAATAGCTATGCAAAATACATGTAAAACTTTTCACTCTATTTTTATTAATGTTATTTTTATTCTTATTATTATTATATTAACTCGACTTTTGTTTGAAAACTTTAAATTTTTATTAAAACGAAAACATGAAGAGGGGTTTTAATATAAAATTACTATAACTTGTAACTATAACATTTATCTTTTAAGAACTACAAGTCTTTCTATCCGTGGATCACTTTAACAGAAAGAATGTTAATAATACCATTTGTGGATTTATTGTTACAATAAACAAATACAGTACTTATGTACAGTATGTTGTATGTATTTATCCGTTGTGTGTCTTATCTTCCCATTCCAACAATAATTTACAGAAAAATATGGCATATTTTAGAGATGTTTTGAATTGCGATTAATTCCGATTAATTACGATTAATTAATTTTTAAGCTGTAATTAACTCGATTAAAAATTTTAATTGTTTGAGAGCCCTAATTTTTACATTTCTTACAGTGGCTGCTGCTGGCTGGGAAAAAAAACCCTTCTAATATCTTTAATATCTAATGAGTGGGTGTCTGTGGGGGGTCCAAGTCATTAGCCAATCAAATGTGCGTTGAGGAGGAAAAAAATGGACTGGCACATTCAGCAAGTGAAAAGAGATACATAAATCTGAACAAAATGAAAATAATTCACTTAATAATGATGGGGTCAATTGCAACAATTAAAACATATGGGAAGTGGTGGAAGTTGGTGGGGACAATGTGACCATCCTAAAAAGTTGCTAGTGTTTTGTCTCTACCGTCCCAATGCAAATTTACGCCTTTGATTTTAATGCTAGAAATATAAGAACATTAATTTGTCCTTTTCAGGTTATAATACCATGAAGTAAATTCATGATTTTAACTCAAGGTGTGGAATGAGGAGTGCAACCAGTGATATTTTGGGCTGCCGCATTTCAGCAATTTCCTAAAAAGGAGCCGGTCGGCATGTGTTGATAACAAAGTACCTTGGCAGAGTTTACTTTAGCGGCACACTCTGGGGGCCTAACATTGTGATGGAGACAGGAAGTAGTTTCTCGTTAAAAGAAAACACCTCGTTCAGACCCTGGTGTTTTTATTGGCCGCGCACCTCTTATTTTGCATAATTATGAGTTGGAGGGGGAAGTGAGCATGTGTTAACCTTTGATAGAAAGCCGAGTCCATGTGTGTTGGGTTGAAGTGGACTTTGAAGAGTGTGAATAGGACTTTTTTAGTTAGATAGCGTGTGTGTGTGTGTCTGTGTGACTCACACAGATTCAATGGGGCAAGTCCGGACATATCCAGAGGAAAGTGCAATTCCTTTAGTTTACAGGGGAAAAACACTTTTCCTTTCCCTCTTTTCCTTAAAGGGGTTTGGAGAAGATAAGATAAAGAAAATGTCACGCTTGTCTGACTATTTTTAACCTTAGTTTATAGTGCGCTCATTTACAGTAACTCATTGGATGCTATTGACGGCGCTAGACGTCTAATCCATTTTAACTGGGAGGGGGGAAAGAATGTTTGCTTGGAATAGGAGGGTGGGAAATGCGTAAAGGCAAATTTGAATTTTCAAATCCTTGGCGAAGTTGTTAAACATTGGCAGTCGAAGTGTTTTGTCTAAGCATAGCCTTAGCTTTTTTATCGACGCGACTGACAATGACATTCTCCTGTTTCAACAAGCTATCCTTTACGATCAGCCCTGTCTTTCTTATATATCCTCTGGTTGTCCTACGTCTCTTACCGTTCTTGGGGGTAATTTAGTTAGCTTTGTGTAGTGATCGCAAATGCTACTCAGTGACAGCCAACGAACATTTTTCATTTTTTCATTGATAACAAATCTTAATTCTATAATTTATTTACACTTCCCCCTTACTAAAGTTGTTTTTTATTTATTTATATACTGTACATATAACAGAAATGGTAACAGTGGCAGTCAGATACCATTGTTATTCTTTTCAGGTCATTCATTGTCAGACAGAAGCAGTACGGCACAACGTTATGCTAAAAAAATCAGTTAAAAATATAAAAATGACTTACCTCATTGTCCTCTGAAAAACCATGACAACCCAACAAAATGTTGACTGCATATGAAATGTGAATGGATTCACCGAGCCGGTGTTAAAGTCCGCGCAAGTTGATTCGGTCTTCACATTTTTTCCTCCCGAGTTTTTGGTTTCCGGAAACGTATGAAGAAAACGTTCGTCATGTGTCGTAATGTCTAAAGTCGTTTCTACAAGTTCCAAAAAAGCAATGCATGATGGGCATGTTCGTGTTTGAAAGATTACCGGAGAAAAGTGGCACAAATTATGTTGTTTCTATGCGAGGGCGGTTCTTTAATGTCCCACTTCGGCTTTACTTCCGCTTAACGATGTGACGTCATGGTCTAAAAATAGCATGTGTGCGGTACGCCATTGTCAACATGGGTAAACCTCAACCATGAGAAACGGAATGTGGAAGAAAAAAAACAGAAAATCACATTTTTTCATTTTTAAAGAATTTATTTCTAAATTAGAGTGGGAAATAAGTATTTGGTCACCTACAAACAAGCAAGATTTCTGGCTGTCAAAGAGGTCTAACTTCTTCTAACGAGGCTCCACTCGTTACCTGTATTAATGGCACCTGCTTTAACTCATTATCGGTATAAAAGACACCTGTCCACAAACTCGGTCAGTCACACTCCAAACTCCACTATGGCCAAGACCAAAGAGCTGTCGAAGGACACCAGAGACAAAATTTTAGACCTGCACCAGGCTGGGAAGACTGATTCTGCATTAGGTAAAACGCTTGGTGTAAAGAAATCAACTGTGGGAGCAATTATAAGAAAATAGAAGACATACAAGTACAGTAGGAGAACTTGCACAATTGGTGGTTGACTAAATACTTATTTGCCCCAATGTATAATTAATTCCCTTCGTTTAATGGCTGGGTTGAAACAAAAGCGGTTGCGCGATGTCTGTAAACGGGACTTTCCAGGGTAAAACGGACAAATAAAAAATAGTTCGTGGGCTATCAAACACAACAATTCTATTGGCTAAAAACACAGCAGTTTCTTTTAAAGAGGAGTGCAAGAGTAGAAACTGGTTTTTCAGTCTTGTCTGTGTTTTCCACCATATACTGTATAGATAAAATTTTAAAACATAGTAATATTTTAAAATGAATTTTTCATTCTTATCCAACTGAATCCCCTTTTTGAGGGTACAAGAAGGCGGCAAGCTCCCAATTGTGGGCATTCGTCTCCTCTAAGCGGCAAGGAGCTGTAAATTGTGCAGGCTTGGAATCGATAGGAAGCAGCCATTTATAAAGCTTGCTGCAATGGGGGTGAACGTGGCCGCCTCTCGGTCCAGATGAAATCCGCAGATCGACTAATTGCTGCCGGAATGTACTTAAGGGCATAATGACAGGGTGTCGTTCCCGGGAAGGCCGTGGACTTGAGTCTTGTATTAACCGCAACTCGGGTGAATTGCAAATGAACAGGACATCCATGTTAAATATAACTGAAAAAATCCTGACCGCAAACATTTTGACTGTTTTACAACTTCACCCAGGACAACTTTAATATATTCCAATTGGTCTTTTCTTTTCCAAAATATCAGAGAAATTCTTACATACACCCTTGTGAAAAAAAGTAAAGATAATTTACTGTTTATTAAATGGTAAATGGAGTTGTACTTGTATAGCGCTTTTAGTTAAATAAAAGTTCAGACCAGTGGCGGATGCTGGTATTTCAATGAGGGGAAGCTCAAAGCGTGTCCTCCTGTGAGTGCTTCGTGACAGTAGAGGGGCTGAGCGGTACCCGCTGCTTGGTAGGGAAAGGAACTAGAGTACGAGAAGTCAAATCTCCAGCGTCATCCCTTGAGTTGAGTTTTGTTAAGATTTTGCCCTTGTGTGTCTGGTCATTGTTATTACCCATTGATTTCACCTGTTGTGGCCGGCTCCTTGCGTCTTGACCAATCCGCTCCCTCTTGTGTCAACCACCTGTCTCTCATTGTCTCGTTACCCCTAGTCTGTATTTATTCATCGTGCCTGTACCCCAGTAATTTTTATACCCAGTCTTTTGTTTGAATTTGGTTTATACTGTGTCTGTACTGTACTTTTTTTTTTTTTTTTTTAAAACTCATTTATTATGACAAAGCAGCGAACAGGAAGGAGTTAGAAAAAAAGAAACACAAGAAAATAAAGAAAGAAAAGCGACAACAAGAAACGCATTAAACGTCTACATCACAGGTGTCAAACCGATTCCAGAAAGGGCCAAGTGGGTGCAGGTTTGCTTTCCAGCCAATGAAGAGGACACCTTTTCACCAATTAGATCATGTGTAATCAGTTTTACTTTTCAGGTGCTGCTTGTTTCAGCAGGAAGTTCATTGGTTAAACTCTCTGCGTTGTACCGGTTGGAAAAAAAATCCAGCACCCACTTGGCCCTTTCTGGAATCGGTTTGACGCCTGTGGTGTAGACGTTCAATGCGTTGATGATGTGATCTAGAACCCAGTAATCGTGTGAATCCCTTGTGAGTGTAAGCCCATTGGCAACCGACCCTACGCCGCCCCACCGCTAATCCCAGCACCAGGACAGCTAGAGCTGCAATAAAAAAAATAGAATAGATAATTAGAAGCTTGATTTTTCGCTAGTCGTTTTAAACAAAGCAGGTATCAGTAGGATAATTATGAAAGTGTGGTTTAAATGAAAATTGAAAAATGCCTCTCATGGATGTTAAAAGGACAAGATCACTGATACGCTCATTTCAATGTCAATCAAAAAGGGATTAAGCCTCAAATAGATAATGCAATCATTATGCATAGAGTGTAAAGTCCCGGCAGGCCGAGCCCCGCCCACTGCTCATTGACACCCAGAGACGCTGAGCGTTTGATTGGCGGGATACACCCAGCCTGAAGCCAATGACTCGTCTCGTTTCACTGTGGTGGAAGATGCACTCTGAACTCTGGAGACGTGCAGTATACGCGTTGTTAATTGTAGTTGTCATATTTAGTCAATGACATGTACACACAACAGTATACATTTGATTAGTACTGCAACGATTAATCGATTAACTCGAGTAATCCGATTGGAAAAAAAGCTTCGAATCAAATTTTGCAGCTTTGAGTATTCGTTTGATTAGAGTGGCGTTGTAATGGTTAGTTTTGAAATTGTTTGCATTTAGTTTTATTAATTCGGGTGGATACGCTGCCCTCCAGTGGCAACCGTCAATATGACATAACTCATCGAACATGGCTGAATCCAGCTGCTCCCTGTTCAGACCAACACAAGGTAAGTTTGTCTTTGAGCTAATGTTTTTTTTTTATGCATTCATCATTAAGTTTATAGGTATATTTAGTCGTTTTTTTGTGGGAACGTGTTGAGCGATTTGTTGAGAGCATTGTAAAAAAAAAAAAAAAAAGTTTTTACAGCATTTAAGCTTGCAGATTTTTGCTATGCAAGTTAGCCATGGGTGGCTAACTTTTTCAGTAGCCATTGGCTACTAAAATAATCCATAGCTGCTGCCCTATATTTAATCTTTTTTTTTTTTTTTGACATTTTAGGGGAGGCTGAGCTTCCTTTGCAGTCTTAGAGCAATTGCCACTGTTTTAGACGTTGGTGTATGAGACTATGAGTAGCATACCTGTCAACCCGAGGTCATTGGCAATCTTGCGAATAGTGACGTATGCCCTTACAAATTGGTGACTAATCTTACAACGTCATATACAGTATAGCGTGCAATATGAAACAAAAATAAAACTCAATTTTTAAAATAATATGAATATTATTGGTAATATTGTAACATATAACCTGGTGCAATCAAAGAACAATCATTATCTTCAGCTACATCATGATAAGTAAAATTTAACGGTGACTTTTGCTATAATTGTACGTAGCACTTTTGGCAATTTCTGTCGTTTCTTTTGATGGCTGCACTTCATGGCACTTCAGCTCACAATTCAGTTTGACTTGAAGGTAGTTCGTTAGTGTGTCCAATTATAAATTAAAAAGGTCAATTGATAAATTTAACTTACCGATGCAATCTATGAGTCAGGGAACATTTCTTTTGCTAATTCTGAGAAGTGATCAGCAATAGTTGCGGGCAAATTGTGTTCGGCAACAAATTGGCAGAATAAAATCTCCGCTTTCGTCACTTTTCATTCTGCAGACTTCATCTTTCTGACCGGTGTTGTTAATCATTACAGTAAATTACAATACAAATTACTACTCCTAAAAAGTTATTGATTTAGTAACTCAGTTACCTGAATGTAAGAGTAATTAGTTACTTGGCAAAGTAACTGGTGTTACCTTTCATGATTTTTTTTTTCATTTTTTCAAAAAAAAAACAAAAAAACCCACAACAAAACAAAAGGAAAAAAAACATAATAACCTTTGACATGTTTAGAAGTCATTTAATGTTGTTAATCAACCGTTAAAGTTGTTAAAATTGCTCCCGTTTGTGCATTAGTTCCCTTCTGTCTACTTTCAACATGTGAAAGTTTTTAAACGGTTTCATCATTTAAAGATAGATTCATGTCAAGATTTTGCCGATTTAGGAGTATTTTAGATAAAAAGTTACTTAGGTTCGCTAGGAAGGTTCACTACAACAGAGCCTTTCTGAGAAGTCTACTGCTTTAAAATGGCGGCTGTTTACTAACGCCGCTGAGTCTGTCATTTCGCATGTAGTTCTATATGCATGTGATAACTAGGCGTAGATTGTAGGCTGTCGGCTACAGTCAGGAAATATTGGAGCCACCTACAACAGCAAACACTCTTCTCTCTCAGTGTCTCTGATTTTTCTCGCGTCATTCAACCGACGTAATGCATAGTAACGCAGATTGTCTCGTTGCCGAAATGGTGACAAAATCCGAACGTAGAAAAAAAACGTGATGCGCGAAAAACGTACAGATTTTGAACGTACGATGTACACATTTCAAAATCAGTGCTCACTTGTACGAATTCACTCGTGTATTGAACTGCTTAAAGTTACAGGTCCTTGAAACCTTATGTGTCTTTGTACTGCAGGATGGTGAAAATGGTTAAGGTGAAACATGCAGTTTAGTGGAGGTCAAGTGGACGCATTTAAAGTCTTTGTGTGATGAAATGATGGGGAGGAGGTGAGTGCCTTTCACATTCATCGTCTATTGTGTGTGAAAGGGGAAAAGGCTTCCAGCCGATTGGCACGCAGCCATGATGACTGAGGCCAGTTTATGCGGAGGCATCTGTCGCCATCTTGCACGCCTGCCAGGGAACACATTAGACAGCGAGTTAAGAATTTCAGCCATTTTCAATAATTCTTAAACAGGTTACAGGTTACGGTTACAGCTTGGCGATGCCTACTCAAGCCAACTTTGTAAAATGTACTCTTAGTGACATATGGCATCCGCAATAAGAAATGAAAGGCTTTATTTCAGAATTTCAGTACAATAGAACAACAGTTGATGAAGAGAAAGGAAAAAATAGATAAATAACTGAACATGAGTGAATGAAAAACACATAAAAAATACAGAGGAAAAGTCTTACTGTACAACAACATTGGATGTTTTGCTCTTGAATGTCTTTTTTGGCATAGAAATAAATAATTGGAAGGCATAATAGAAGCACCCACAGTCTCTTTGGAAGGAAATAATCCCAGTAAGGGGAAAAAAGGAAAATATTTATACACAAGGGAGTTTTGAAGGTGATCACTCACCCAAAAAAGTATTGGAACATTGAGAAAAATTCTTTACAATTGCCGGAGACTGAACAGAGTTGGGTTCGAGATAACGGCTATAGGTTTTTTTTTTTTTTTTTTAAGAATCTGTAAAAAGGCTATGGTGAAATCAAAACTTCATAGTTGCATAGTTTTTGTGATGAAAAAATATATAGATTTTGCCCCTAAATTTACAGTTGTGTCTGAAAAGGTGGGTTTTTCAACAACAAAAAAGCCTGATTAATTTCCAATAGAAAAAACATTTCAAATGTTCAAAATGCTACTTGTCTTACAGTTTTTGTCTGAGTCACATAATTCACAATTAAAAAAAAAAAAATCCACAAAAATCAAGGCATACAAAAGTGAACAGCCAGCGTTGGTCAGAAATTTTGCCAGAAATTGACAAAAAATTGCTAAAAGATGTTCAAAGGCCCCGTTCATTTCCAGTGGCACATTTAACTTCCATAACTCCCCGACACCCCCCATATCATTTCACTCTTATTGATTTTCAACTCGAACTTGCAAAGAAATCTCCATTGGTGGTCATTATTTTTGAACCCCCCACAAAAAACTTCCTCGAATTGCCATGAATTTAACAAGTATTGACCCAAAATGTACCTGGGAATCCCCCCAAATATTCCTAAAACAATAGGAAGTGACCTGGAAATCACATCAAAATAATAGCATGTCAAATAGACAGATACAACTAAAGTAACAAAAATATTTTTGGGAATATTCCAATTAATGGCCTTTCTGTGAATACCTCATTGACAAAATTATTAATTAACAAAATTAATAATAATTATTATTAATTATTAAGAGGATGGATGCTGCAACAAGACAACGATCCAAAACACAGAAGTAAATCAACTTCAGAATGGTTTCAGATAGGGCTGTCAAACGATTAAAATTTTTAATCGAATTAATGACTGCTTAAAAATTAATCGTAATTAATCGCAATTCAAACCGTCTCTAAAATATGCCATATCTTTCTGTAAATTATTGTTGGAATGGAAAGAAGACACAAGACGGACATAAACATTCAACATACTGTACATAAGTACTGTATTTGTTTATTATAACAATAAATCCACAAGATGGCATTAACATTATTAACATTCTTTCTGTTAAAGAGATCCACGGATAGAAAGACTTGTAGTTCTTAAAAGATAAATTTGAGTACAATTTATATTTTTTTGAGAGATAAGAATATTATTTTTGTTGTGCATTCACTAAATGATACTATAGCGACTTAACTGTTCCGCCCAAATACATGATGGGAAGTTGGGCAACTATGATTGTCAGTGGTGGGTGCAAATGGTATACAGTATGTGCTGCGTTGAGTACAATTAGGCATGTCAAGAAAAAGAACGTCTCCTGCTCTGCCCAAATGCATGATGGGAAGTTGGGCAACCATGACTGTCAGTAGTGGCTGCCAAAGTTTAAGCCAATAAAAGGCGTGGTCCAAGGAAAGCTTGTGTCCACTCGCATTTCTGTGCCTTTTCGCTCTCAATGTGCTGAAACGGCGTCATTGTAATCTGTCTGAGGCAACGCATGAACGAGTCATTCCGTTCATGCGTTAATTGCGTCAAATATTTTAACGCGATTGATTAAAAAAATTAATGTCCATTAACGAGATACTTTTGACAGCCTTAGTTTCAGAAGAACAAAATACACACTTCTGGAGTGGCCAAGTAAAAGTACAGATATGAACCCCATTGAAATGCTGCGGCATGACCTAAAGGCAGCGATTCATGCCAGATATCCCAGGAATCTGACTGAGCTACAGCAGTTTTGTCGAGACGAATGGGCCAGGAAGTGTCTGGTTGAAGTTATTAATGCCAAAGGGGGGGCACAAAATATTAAATGTGATGGTTCACATACTTATTTCCCCCCTTCTGTCATTGTTTGAATACTATCCTCATTAAAATATGAAAACCTATAAATGTTTGGGTGGTTTTAGTTAAAGCAGACACTGTTTATTCATCTGTGTGATTTTGAAAAAGAGCATATCACATTTGATGTTGATTTTATGCAGAAATCTGAGAAATTCCAGAAGGTTCATAGGTTCTTTTTCTTACCTCTGTACCTAAGGGGTTGAATAATTTTGTCAATGAAGTAATCACAGAAAGGCCATAAATTGTAATAGTCCCCAAAATATTTTTGTTATTTCGGTTCTATTTTACTATTTGACATTTGACACACTCATCTACTGTGGGGGTTGAATCATTTTGAACACAACTGTACCCGAAAATGAACAAAGAAGCTACCCACAATTAACTCACTGACTGCCATTGACAACAATAGACATCCATTTCCTTTAAACTGGATGGCCTGGATGTGAATGCTTATCACTCAGTGCCATTAAGTCCCATCAATGGCAGTCAATGAGTTAACAAGGAAATGTCGTGAAAGTGCCCCAAAATGAATAGGAAGTAACTGAAAGTCTCCAGGAAGTGACCCATGTGAGAGAAAGGCATTTTCTTGTTAAAATCTTTTTTAAATCAAAATGTAACTTAGTTATCAGAAAGGCCAGGTCACTCTTCAGACTTAAACCCTAAAGAGCATGCTTGAATTTGTTTTGACGGCAAAGCCAAATATCTTCAATGCAGAGCTTGTCCTCACTGTTCCAATACTTTTGAATGAACACTTAGCGCGAAAGCACTTGAGCAAAACAAGCTCCCATTTTCCGTGACGCTATCAGCTCCCAAAAAAAAAAAAAAAAAAGGCGAAGAATAGACAACTCCTTATCTCAAGTTGTCTTCTAACACGTCAGATAAACGGCGGTGGAATTTGTAGTCTCAGTATTTATTCCACGACATTCTGGAAGATTGAATCCGTCCCAATCTGGGTTTAACTCTTTGTCTAATTTGGTGTTAAACATGTCCAGCGGGTGTGCTATTGTCGCGGTTATCGGCGTCCTTGCACACACAAGCGCACTCCTCGTGGTGCTCTAAGGCCACGTCGGTCATGAGCTTCTGCAGGCCTCGGCTGCCGCTGCGATGCTTTAGCAGTAAAACCTCACAGAAAAAAACAAAAACATCATTAGTGTTGATGATAAACAAGTAGCATTTTATACTTGAAGTTGTAGATCATTTAAAAGGATGATGAAGGTGAATTAGGGCAATTTAATAATTTATTCATCTGACATTATTTCTTATGTCCATCTTTGATTAGTCCGTAATTACTTCCAGGACTATAGTGCCCTCCATAATTATTGGCACCCCTGAAAAAGATGTTTTTTAGCTTCTAATATTTTTTTGTATTCAAATAATATGGGACCTTAATGGAAAAAAAGAGAAAAATCCAACCTTCAATACAAGCGCATTCATTCAGTGGGGGAAAAAAATCCCACATAAAGAAAAAATTATTTGACAACAAATAATGTGTGTCACAATTATACTTTGTTTGTACAACCCCCTTTTGCCAGCAAAACAAGGTCTGGGGACTGAGATGGCCATGGGAGGAGCTTGATTTTGTGTCTGGTGAACCATTTCTGTGTAGATTTGGCCATATGTTTAGGGTCATTGTCTTGCTGAAAGACCCAGTGATCTTGGCCATCAGGGCAACAGATTTTGATTTCAAATGTCCTGGTATTTCAAAGCATTCATGATGCCACGCACCCTAACAAGGTTCCCAGGGCCTTTGCCAAGCTCAATCTTGGTCTCATCTGAACAAAACACACGGTCCCAGTTGAAGCCTGGGACTAGGGTTGTTCCGATCATGTTTTTTTGCTCCCGATCCGATCCCGATCGTTTTAGTTTGAGTATCTGCCGATCCCGATATTTCC
Organism: Corythoichthys intestinalis; assembly: GCF_030265065.1. Lineage (NCBI taxonomy): Eukaryota > Metazoa > Chordata > Actinopteri > Syngnathiformes > Syngnathidae > Corythoichthys > Corythoichthys intestinalis. The sequence continues at coordinate 48,368,261 of NC_080405.1, read as the reverse complement.
CGATCCGATAGCTTTTTTTTGCTCCCGATTCAATTCCAATCATTCCCGATCATATACATTTTGGCAATGCGTTAAGAAAAAAATGAATAAAACTCGGACGAATATATACATTCAACATACAGTACATAAGTACTGTATTTGTTTATTATGACAATAAATCCTCAAGATGGCATTTACATTATTAACATTCTTTCTGTGAGAGGGATCCACGGATAGAAAGACTTTGTGTATTGTAACTAAATATTGCCATCTAGTGTATTTGTTGAGCTTTCAGTAAATGATACTGCAGGCATGCCCCAATGCATGATGGGAAGTGAAAGCATTATGGATAGAAAGACTTGTGACTTTGTGTATTGTAACTAAATATTGCCATCTAGTGTATTTGTTGAGCTTTCAGTAAATGATACATGCCTGCAGTATCATGCCCCAATGCATGATGGGAGTGGAACCATGACAGGAAGTAAAACCATGACTGTGCGTCCTGCTATCAATGGATATATCTTCTTTGCTTTGGAAAATAACTTAAGGTGTAAAGATAGACAACTATTGTCACCTTGTTTCCCCACAATGCTTCCCATGGTATTACTAATCATAGGGAGAGGGAGTGCATGGTATTATCTACTTGAAGAAAGGCTGCTAAAGTTCTCTCTGCTCATGTTGTGCTGCCTTTCATCTCTCCATAAAGGTAAAATGGTGTAATCACAGATTGAGCGCGACAATGACAGAGAGAATCGCGCAGCGTACATTTTAATAGCGTTAAATATTCTAATGTGACACATTTTTTAATAAATTAATTGCCGCTGTTATTGGGATATTTGTGATGACTCTACATTAAGCCTAAACTAAAGACTGGATGAGTGTAATATATTATGTCTGTAACGTTAAATAAGAAAACGATTTAATTAAAATATTTATATATAAAAAAATAGGCATGGCCGATATTTTTTGCCGATTCCGATACTTTGAAAATGATGTGACCGGACCCGATCGATCAGGATGCCGATTGATCGGGACATCTTTACCTGGGACCGTGTGTATTTTTGTGTGGAACCAAGATTGAGCTTTTTGGCAACAAACACTATAAGTGGGTCTGGCGTGCCACGAAAGATGCGCATGCTGAAAAGCACCTCATACCCACTGTGAAGTATGGGGGTGGGTCAGTGATGCTGTGGGGCTGTTTCGCTTCTAAAGGCCCTGGGAGCCTTGTTAAGGTGCATAGAATCATGAATGCTTTGAAATACCAGGACATTTTAAATCAAAATCTGATGCCCTCTGCCCGAAAGCTGAAGATGGGTCGTCACTGGGTCTTTCAGCAAGACAATGACCTTAAACATATGGCCAAATCTACACAGAAATGCTTCACCAGACACAAAAATCAAGCTCCTCCCATGGCCATCTCAGTGCCCAGACCTCGTTTTGTTGGCAAAAGGGGGGTTGTACAAAGTATTAACACAAGGGGTGCTAATAATTGTGAAACACATTATTTGATGTCAAATATTTTTTTCTTTATGTAGGATTTTTTCCCCACTGAATGAATGCACTTGTATTGAAGGTTGGATTTTTCTCTTTTTTTTCCATTAAGGTCCCATATTATTTGAATTAAAAATATATATATTAGAAGCTAAAAAACACATCTTTTTCAGGAGTGCTAATAATTACGGAGGGCACTGTATTTCACCGATGAATTTTGAGATAATTGGCCGCCCTTCAATTTCAACTGGTAGGGCTGGCAAATGCTCAAACTGTAAGTTCAATTTCTTCTGGCCTACCTCGTGATACTTCCTGACGACCCGGGCGGGCTGACACTGACAGTCGTAGCAGCGGTGGGCGCAGCAGGCGCAGTTCCCGCCGCAGCGCCTCACCAGGAGGCAGCTGGGCCAGAAAATGGCATCGGTCCGCTTGAGCTCCTCGCGGAGGGACACGGACAGGTTCCGCGGCGTGCAGCTGTAAAGCTGTGCTTCCTCCCACATCAGGTTGAGGTCAGCTCCTCCTCAGGGGGTGGAAGGACAAAAAATGCTGATGAATATCAGGCAATTCGTGTGTTTGGAATTGACACAACATAATTCACTCATTCAATGCCAGCTTTTTTAGAGCAGCAATAACCTGAGTGCTAGCCATTTTAGAGCATTTTGACTTATGATTAACTGGTTCCACTGGAGTGGCTGAGCATACCATTTGTTTGGCTCCCGATAACACACAGTTGTGTGGTATTAGGTGATGCTGATACAATACAACAGTTTGTGAAAAATAAATAAATATACAGTGGGGCAAATAAGTATTTAGTCAATCATCAATTGTGCAAGTTCTCCTACTTGAAAAGATTAGAGAGGCCTGTAATTGTCAACAGTACACTGTACACTTATTCAGCATGTTGTTCTCTATTGTGTTTTTATATTAAATTGCCTTTCAAGAAGACATATCTGTTCTTTGTGTTGGATTTTATCAAGTAAATTTCCCCCCAAAATGCGACTTATGCTTTGGTGTGACTTATATGTTTTTTTCTATTCGTTGGGCATTTTATTGCTGGTGCGACTTATAGTTAGGGGCGACTTGTAGTCCAAAAAATACGGTCTATTATAGTGAAAATACAACTAAAATAAAATTCATATCTCTCAAAAAAATGTTCACAAAAAGAAAAGCGCTTTAATCTGTATTAAGGAGGCCCTATTCTCAAATGGTTAAACAGCAATGCAAAGAAAGCTGGCATTCACAATCAAGATATGCAAAATACACACAAAACTTAATCAGACTTTGGTAAAACATTTTAGCAACTCGTTTAGCTCAACAAATACACTGGATGGCAATATTTAGTCACAATATTCAAAGTATGATGCTGGGAGCCATTATCACGAGTCTCGTACGTTGTGAAGACCTCACTCAAATGAACGTAAGGTACAATAAACCCGCAGTAAAACCGAAAACTACGGCGTCAGTCGAGGGACAAAACGCACTCCTTGGCTTGATCTGTAATGAATTTAAAACTCGCCATTGACACCTTGTGGTGTATTTAAATCACTACCTCAGATAGTTAGAGTGACACTGTGGAACAGAGGTCCCCAAACTATGGCCCACATTTGGTCCGGCCCCCTGAACAATACCAGAAAGCATTTTGATCACCCCAATAGTGTTATTTATTTCCTGGCTGTTTTTCTGTGAAGAAGGGCTATTTGGTTATTATCTATTTAATTAATAGTGTTATTGTAGGAAAGCCCAATTGCATGTTTGTGCTTTAGTTTAATTGTTATTACGCTGGCTCTTTAAGAAAAGCGACGCGCGCACGAGTCACTTTCCCTCCTCCCTTCATTGGCGCGCACGAGTTACTGTCACTCCTCCCTTCACTGCCGGTGTTCTGTCAAAATTTGCTCCCTTATAAAATTTTGCTCCCAAAGCTTTTATGGTGCTGAAAAAGCCCTCTTTTACATTCTGTTGGACTCTCAATGTTATCCAAAGGTGCTAACTAAACTAGATACGTCATAAACATACATGTGCAACACGAAAATGGCGTGAAATAATACTTAACGACACTGCGAAGTCGTTAACAGCGAGAGCGCGGGGTGCTGTTGCTGTGTGCAGCTAACATGGAAGGATGTGTCTGAGAACTTTTGTACATGTCTTTACATGATCAAACTTAAGTAAATATTCCTTTCTTTAAAGAAAGTTTGTAGTGTTTACTTTGGAATCGCTGCATTCGCGGCCATTTTTAACGTCACGCGCATGCGCAAAATCGCAAGGTAGCAATTTTTGATGGGTTGCAAAACGCAATTTTTGATGGGTTGCAAAATTTGTCAGAACTCTGGTGTAGACGAGTCACTTTTTCTGCCTTTCACTGCGTGCCGTCCTGTTTAGTGTCAATCCAAGTGTTGTGTGTGAATGAGAGAGGTGGGTATATTGCAGAAGTGTTTCTTGGCAGTGCATAAACACGTTTGGCAGATGAGTTAACTGCTTAGGGTCCCTTGCATTCGTTAGCCGCCACGAGCTAACAACTAGCCGTCGTGTGCTAACCGTTAGCCGCTAGTGCTAATCGCTAATGCTAATCGTTGGCCCCTTTGGCTACATGGTGGAGGCTGAATTTTGTTTGTTGCCCATTCACTTTTTGTTGCCCATTCACTTATCTAAATTGTTAGTTATTTTCCTTCTTAATGTGTATGCTCATTATTGTGAATGATTAGCATTGCATAAATTATGTAAGCAGTGTATTTCATTTATATTATGTTGTTCCTGTTAATTTAGATATGTTTATAATACAGTATATGTTTAGAGGTTATATACATGAAATTACTGACGTTATATGGTTATCTTGTATGCACAGAAACCATAATACAACAAAATAAATCTCATACTCCTTTCATCATCATTAAAGGAAACAAACAAATCCTGAACGTCCCCTGTTGATTCTCTGATCGGAGTCACAACTCCATAGCGTTTCCGGCTTTATACCACACACCCACAGAGGGATCCCCAGTCAAATTAACCCTCTTTTTCAGTTATTATTATTATTATTATTATATAATATTATAATAATAACTGAAAAAGAGGGTTAATTTGACTGGGGAATAAAATTATTATATAATATTATTTTATCTACTTTTGTTCCGTGAAGAATCCAAAAAGGGTTATTTGATTGTGGCTTTCTGAAAAACAATACATTTTTACATTTTGGCACTCCTGCAATCGTCACACTTTTTCTGTTACAAACTGACCCCGGACCCTGATCAAAGCAGGGAAAAGTTATGTGGCCCCCACAAGAAAAAGTTTGGGGACCCCTGCTGTGGAAGTACGGCAGGGAGCTCATGTGATGTCACCTTCTGCGACGTCAACAACAATGGGGAGCTATTAGTTTATTTTTTTTATTTAAAATTTTACAAATTTTATTAAAACGAAAACATTAAGAAGGGTTTTAATAGCAAATTATTAGAACTCGTACTAATGTTCTGTTGTTGACAATGACAATAAAGACCTATTCTATTATTCATCTTTTAAGAACTACATGTCTTTCTATCCGTGGTACCCTTTAATACCGTATTACTGAACAATTGCTTCAAGTTAATTGTAATGTATTTGTTATTATGGCTTGGTCAGACACCGCTGAAGTCTTTTCTACCTCTGTTTTTCTTGTTATGGATGAATGACTTCCCGAGCACGTGCCACGTAGCTTTGTACAAGTCGTCCATGTCCAGCTGCCAGCGCTCGGGCTCCAGATACTTCATCACCTCTTCCACTGTCCTCAGGCCCGACACAGCGGCCGACAGATCTTGAAGGTCCTGCTGGGATGGAGGCTCGCCATCTGCTGGAATCTGCGAGGAAATCAAAGAAAATAGGTATGTTATAAAACAATTAAAAAAACAATTGAATAGTATTTCGTGGAATATCAAGATTGATGTCCTGCCCCATGTATCGGTAATTGTTGTTTCGCCATATTGTGAAATAGTCGTTATAGTGAGCCTTGTATTGCAAATTGTATCATATACGGAGCAGTGTTGTTTTCGTCAACAGAGACGATAACGAAAATATTTCGTCGATGAGCAATTTTTTCATGACGATGACGTGATGATGACTGGCTAAAAACGTGGATTTTAGAGATTTTGTCTCATTCTGCTGCTGGTCAGATTGTTTTGTTAAAGAGCTGTGGGATGAGTTTCCAACGTTTTACCTGCATCCAATTCCAGCTCGTCAGCAGTGTCTTTAAACCGATCCTAGGCGGCTTGCCGAGATACTGACTTGCTGCCATTTGACAGTTTTTGTATCCCTCGTTACTAGTTGTACCATTGCCTTGTTTAAAAAAAAAAAAAAAAAAAATTATTGATTCCAAACTCTGGTCACGGACCCTTTTTATGTCTCCTTTTTGCGATCGTGTGTTTTTTGTGTGTTCATTTTACCATTTTACGCACTCCCTAAATGTTATTGTTGTCTGCCTGCTGTCTGAAGTGAGCCGCTTTTCTAATTCCGTGGTCAAGCCGGCTGCACTTTCTTTTCAGTTGCATTTCCCTTTAAGGTTTTACCGCACAGACAGACGCAAGTGGGTTGCGATTGCTTTATAAGGAAAATCATGACTCTAACATATACTAACATACTAACATTTATCTTTTAAGAACTATAAGTCTTTCTGTCCGCGCTTCTCTTCAAAACACTCGCCAGTCTAAAGCAGAGCCACTTGGGTTTTGTGGTCAGTAAGTCTAGAGGATGTTCAATGCTTGGACATTTTTTACATACAGTTCGTGGCTTCTAGATAAATTTAATTGAAAATAATGTTCCCTCCGTGAGTCATCACCTTATCGTGGTGGAGGGGTTTGCGTGTCCCAATGATCCTAGGAGCTATGTTGTCTGGGGCTTTAAGCCCCTGGCAGGGTCAGCCATGGTTAACAGGTCCTGGGTGAGGGGCCAAACAAAGCATGGATCAAAAGGACCCCTATGATGAGTAAAACAAATGAACGGACCCCCCCCCCCCCCCCCCGATTACAACCGGAGTGGTCCGCATTGCCGGCAGTAAGTCAAATTTGTTCCCAAAGAGGATTGGACTCCGCCAAGGCTGCCCTTTGTCACTGATTCTGTTCATAATTTTTATGGACAGAATTTCTAGGTGCAGCCGAAGCATTGAGGGTGTCCGGTTTGGTGGCCTCAGCATTGCATCTCTGCTTTTTGCAGATGATGTGGTGCTGTTGGCTTCATAAGACGTGACTTCCAACTCTCACTGGGGTGGTTCGCAGCCATGTCTGAAGCAGTTGGGATGAAGATCAGCACCTGTAAATCCGAGACCATGGTCCTCAGCCGGAAAAGTTTGGCATGCCCTCTCCTGGTCGGGGATGAGATCCTGCCCCAAGTGGAGGAGTTCAAGTATCTTGGGGTCTTGTTCACAAGTGAGGGTAGGAGAGAGCGGGAGATTGACAGGCGGATCGGTGCAGCGTCTGCAGTGATGCGGACTCTGCACCGGTCCGTTGTGGTGAAGAAGGAGCAGAGCCAAAAGGTTCAAAGTTCTCGATTTACCTGTCGATCTACGTTCCCACCCTCACCTATTGGTCACGAGCTGTGGGTCGTGACCGAAAGAACAAGATCCCGGATACAAGCGGCTGAAATGAGTTTCCTCCGCAGGGTGTCCAGGCTCTCCCCTAGTGATAGGGTGAGAAGCCCGGTCATCCGGGAGGAGCTTGGTGTCAAGCCGCTACTCCTCCGCGTTGAGAGGAGCCAGTTGAGGTGGCTCGGGCATCTGGTTCGGATGCCTCCTGGACGCCTCCCTGGAGAGGTGTTCCGGGCATGTACCACCCCAGGGTCGACCCAAGACACGCTGGAGAGACTATGTCGCTCGGCTGGCCTGGGAACGCCTTGGAATCCTGCCGGAAGAGATGGCTGAAGTGGCTGGGGAGAGGGAAGTCTGGGCTTCCCTGCTAAAGCTGCTGCCCCCGCGACCCGAGCCCAGACTAAGTGGAAGATAATGGATGGATGGATGGATGAAAATAATGTATTGCTTTTCCTGCTGAGTGTGTATTACCATCACATCACAAGTTGGCATTGTCCTTGTTGATGCTACAATATGTGCTCATCCGTCTATGTTAATTCAAAATTGTTGGAAACCTCTATTCATCTTTCTATTCAAACGAATTTTACAAATGAAAACCTTTTGAGTAAGTGTTGACTGAAACTAGACGAAATTTGTATGAGATTTCGTCGACTAAAACGAGACCGAGATAAAAACAATTTGAAATGACAAAAATATGAGTAAGTCTAGCAAGTATTTTAGTCCAAAAGATGAAGACAAAAATTAAAAGGGCTACCAAAAACAACACTGATTGGTAGCTACACAGAGTTTCCCAACACTATCGGCTATAAGTCTCAGCTAATTATAAGGCGCACCATCCAAAAAATGCGCAATGAAGAGGGAAAAAAAACATATAAGTCGCGCCGGACTATAATTTGCATTTTTGGAGCAAATTTACTTGATAAAAGCCAACACCAAGAACAGCATGTCAATCTGAAAGGCAATTTAAAGTAAAAACAGACCAGAGAACAATAGGCTGAATACATGAAACAGTATGCTAACGTTACATGATTCATGAACAACGAACTGAGAACGTGTCTGGTATGTTACTGTAACATAGCTATTCAGATAACTATAGCATAAAAACGGGCTATCAAGTTCATAATAATTAAATAATCTGTTAATAGCTTCACACATAAATTGCTCCAGAGTATAAATCGCAACCCTGGCCACACTATGAAAAAAAAAACTGCGACTTATAGTGCAAAAAATCCGGTAAGTGTTTGTAGGACCTCTTGAAAGCCAATATTACATTAAAATGCCCACTTCAAGTCAAATTGGCAGACACCCTGTGTTCTCAGCCATGGCGCCTTGAGGCTTTTTTGTGAGTCTACTCATGATAAACATGCTTTCCAAATTTCATGTTGCTAAATCAAACTGTCTAGAGGGGCTGAATTTTTAAAATGAGATTAGTTTTCTGTTACTCCCATCGGAGGTACTAATGCGAAAACCAACTTCCATTAACTCGTTCAAGAATATAAATATGAAAACCACTAATGAATTCCTCATCTGTTTGACGCTGGAATTGATTTCTCTGTTATTTTACACATTCTCTTTATAGTTGTGAATCATGACAGTGATTTCGTGAAATGAAGCCAAGGAGTCCTGCAGCAAAATCCGTTTTAAGGGTGGGGCGGCCATCTGCCTTAAAGGTTAGTTCAAAGTCGTACAGTAAAGTGGTCAACATGAGCGGCCCACCACACGATTTGCGTTTTCCACAAATATAAGACTTATGTTTAATACAGATAAGTAACAAAGTTAAGTCGTACTGAATTATAGGCCGCAAGCATATTCACACCTAATGACTCCTGTTGTCACAATATTAAAATTTTGAACATGATATTGATACAATAAAAACACTCAATGCCATTTTATATAGTGATGTCCCGATCCGATATTTGAATCATATCGGACGCTGATATGGGCAGAAAAATGTGCATCGGTATCGGATCGGCCGACACGGAAAAATTATGATCCAGACTTCCGATCCAGTTTTTCTGAAAGTTCGGTCCGGGTTTTCCAGCGCACCGATTTACATAATCCATTACGGTTTTTGCTTGGGTTTCCCTAAAATCCGGTCCGCATTTTACGGCACACCTTCAACACACTACATTACCGTCTCCCAATTTACCGAGAGACTTTATCGGTAAAAATGTCAGCTGTGTGAGATCATTTCACCTTAAAGGACGACAAAGACGAAGAGGCAGAGTGCAACATATGCCACAATAAAGTCAAACGTGGTGGTAAAGCTCTAAGAAGTTTTAATACAACCAACCTAATCAAGCATTTACCGAAATACCACCACAAACAATTTGAGGAGTATGTTAAGAAAACCGAAGACAAAAAGAAAGGTCCTACGCAACTAAAACTGGCAGAAACTTTTTCTATGCGTGACAAACTGGCCCTCGACAGTCCCAAAGCCCAGGGAATAACAAGAGTCATTGCCGAAGAATTCATTCTGGATGACGAGCCATTATCTCTCGTGAGTAAAGACGCACCATTCAACACTTAAAACCATGGTACAACATGCCCAGCCGTCATTACATCCTTCAGCGATTTGGCCGTGGAAGATTCGAGAACGATTCACAGACATCCAAATTCCGATGATTGAAATATGTCAAGTAAAGCGGAACTAATACACAGCGCGGTCTTCGGGACGCAATGAGAAACGGAACTCATTGCGTCCCGAGAGTAAACATCATGCTTGTCACAGACCTGGGTAATGCCAATGCTCGACTCACGGCTTTAGCTCAACTCATGCTGCTAGATAAAAAACACAAGAATACCTGACTGCTGCTGACAGCCGCTACCAACTACGTCAACATCGTTTTACTGTAGATAATAGATGTCGTATGTATATAGAACTAGATGCAAAATGACAGACTCGACGCCGTCAGCAACATTGAAGTATGGAAAACTAGATGCGTTAGTAAACAGCCGCCATCTTAAAGCAGGAGACTTCCCTAGTAGGCTGTTGTGAACCTTCCAAATGAACCTAATTAACTTTTTATCTAAAATACTCCTAAATCGGCAAAATCTTGACTTGAATCTATCTTCAAAACAGTTTTAAAACTTTCACATGTCCAAAGTAGACAGAGGGGAAATTATGGAATAAGGGGAGCAATTTTAACAACTTTAACAGTTGATTCGCAAAATTAAATGAATGTAGTTTAAAGCTGCTGATACAGAATGGGGACTTGAGTATTTTATTTACTGTTTTAAAATGTTAACTTGATACTGAAATAGTCAGTATCAAGTTTATTTAAACCTGAGAGGCTTTTTATACAATTTTTGTAACTAATGCACGAAACATTAAAAGCATCTAATAGCTTGGGGGGTTTGTGGGATTTTCCACTGAGGTTGTTTGTGTGTTTTGCTTTTTTAAGACAGTTTACAATATTATTTTCGCGTTTTACTGACTGACTATGCCATTTCTGTTTGTTATTTATAATGTTTTGTGTTTGTCACTGAATAAACAGGTCAGTTTCTTGTTACCAACTGTTTTGTGTTATTCAAACTCACCTAATTCAGCTGGCTAGTTGTTATCAAGAGTACTAAAACCCTTCTCAACATGAGTCTGACAACTAAGTAAGGAGGCTAAATAACTTTAAACTGTAACACATGCTCAGATAGGCCGGTATCGGTATCGGCCAGTATCGGTATCGGATCGGAAGTGCAAAAACCTGGATCGGGACATCCCTAATTTTATATAGTACGTAAATATAAACAATCAAAAATTAAATGCTCCTTTTTCATGAAGTCTTAATGAGCCATTGATGATGATAGGCGTCCAATCATGTGGCCCTTAAAAACTAAATTAAAACTCTTTAAATGAGATTATTTTTAGCCATCTCTATCTAATCTGTTCGAAATAGGAGGATTGGCAGTGAATTAAATCAATGGCAGCTAATAAATTAAAAAGAATAAAGTTGTTCTTCCTCTCGGCAAGATGCAACCTCCCACCAATCAGGTTTATCACTAGTAGATATATTCTATTTTTAACCTGCCCTGTTCAGCTGCTTGACACAGAGAATGGAAGTTTGCGATTTGTCTGAACAGTTTTAATGTATCACATGGGAGTATAACATACTCCCATTGTGATCTTTCAATGTGCCTCGTTTATTAAAAGAAAGAAGCGAACAGGAAGGGGTTATGTGGGAACAGAAAAAACGAGAATAGGAGAGAGAGAAAGAAGAAGCACAAACAACAAGAAACACATTGAACGCCTACACTAACTGTGAATATCTTGGTGCTATCGTTAGCTAGTTGTATTTCCGGTTGACACCATGTGGGGGGCCTGATGACCAAAGAGAAAGGGGTGGGTCAGAAAAATAGGTGATTGTGAGGGGTCAAGTGTACACAAATCATGTGAGGTGAAGAACCCAATATTTGTGTGAAACCGTTGAGTGTGGATATATTGGCATCCTAATCTATGTTGCCTGATCGCTATTCATGACACCGATTTTCTCTACTTGAGTGTGCCTAATTGCACCTAGTCATGTGTGAATCCCATCAGACATGTGATAGTTCAGCAGACGGGTGGAAATGCTGCGCGGGAGCCACGGCCCTTCCACAGCCAATCGAGGGGTGGCAAGCCAGCGCAGCCGATCCCGATCCCTCCTCCACAAGAGGGCCGCCATTATCCCCTCGTGATCTAGGGTGGTGCCACGGCCCTCTGCGCCCCCATCCATCCGGCCTTCAGGGATGGGATGAGGGGAAGCGCCACCGCCGACCATGCCATCCCGCCCACCTGGCCCACGAGCCACCACCACAGCCCCCCGACAGACATGGCACCCCACGGGACCCCCATGGCCCGTTAAGTCCAGGGCAGGACAGGATCCACCTCCTGCCCGGCCAGCGACCCACTCCTGAGCGCATGGAGGATATCCAGGCAAAAGAGAGAGGGGGAGGTGGAAGCAGGACAGTGCTGAGAAACCGTCACGGGACCGGAGCCTCGAACCCCCCGCCCACGTGGCCGGCAGCCCAGGCAGAGAGGAGGCCACGTCCCGGGAGCCATGCCATAGAGAAAAAGTGTGGCACCCACTTCCCGCCCTATTACTGAGGCTGCCAGGTCCCCGACTGGCACCCATTACCCAGCACCGTGATGGGATTGTGTGGGAAGGGTGGTGCAGTGTATGCATTAAAATGGGGGAGCCGTGCTTAGAGCAGTCGGACCGCCGCATGGAAGTTCTTCCCAGCCACACGTCCCACAGCCCCTCTCCGAAGCTCCCCCGTGGAGTATGATGCATGTGGTGTGTTAAAAGAGGTAAGGGAATGGCAGGGACTGCCGTGAGGAGGCAGCTGTATCACTAGTAGATGTCTAATCCATTGAACTGGGAATGATCATTCGTTAATTTGCTGCCAACCCTGCGACTTCAAATAGCTCTAGCACGATCAATGACAACCAATGATTTAACAAGGAAAATACAAAAATATCCTCCATTACAATCAAGAGTAGTAGAAATCAAATTTACCTCAGGACAACAATTTTTTGGTGATCTGTGGTCATGCAAAAAGAACTGAGTATGTATTTTGCAATCAAATATCGTATTGGATAACAACACTGCATCATTCTTTTGAAAAAAAAAAAAAAAAAATCCTTTACAAAAAAAAGCTGCTGTTAGTTCATCTGACTGGAAAAGAAATGCCTTTACTGCGTTGCACACCAAACCCACGTACATGCACACAATCACTTTGGATGTTTGTTTTTGCCCTCTCCTAATCAGTTTATAGCTACATTTTCCCACATGGATCTCCTGTATGTACGGGCACTAAACTCCTACATGTTCTCCTGGGAATACTTCTTAAGAAGGATGAAAAAAAAACAACATCTGAGGCCCATCTGCGCGGTGGCTCAAACGAGAGCGACTCGTTAAGAAAGCGTGCAGAGCAGCATTCGGTTTCGCGGGAGCCTCGCTGAGATAAATGGACGTGAACGCGCAACTCCGACAGATCTTGGCAACCAGCGGCGGCAGTAGCGTGAGCGGCAAATTAGCCGAAACTTGGCAGAGTCCAGCGACTGGAAGTCATTAACAGCCTATGAATTTTGACGGCGCAATCCTCCCCCAATTAGCGACGGCGCGCTCCCTCAGCCGGCCGGGCCTGCTGTGACTTGCAATGGCTGCCAGTAGAAATATAAACACATGCGCAAGACCTCTGTTGATTTTGAAAGGGATTTATTGCTAATGAACCGAACAAGGAGCTTATGAATATGAATACATGATATTCTTGAAATGTGCATGTGTCTGTTAGGGCTAATTTATAGAGGCTTTCTACTCATGGTAAAGACACCTGGGTCATTTTTTTCATCGGGTGTCACTTGGATGTAACAAAGGGTAGCCTACACAAACAGAGAGGATATTTTGTGCTAAAGCTAGCTCTTAGTAGGCATGTACCGGTTACCTGTTTCAAGGTATACTGTGGTATGAAAACGTCACGGTTTCAAAACCACTAAAATTTTCCGTCATACCGTAGTTACGGTATTAGCTATTTTTGAGGTCCCAAAAATGTAGCGAGATATCCGTGGCTTGGAGCGGCAGTGCTCACCCATCCCCTTCCAGTTGTTTTTCTGTTTTTTGTCTGTCAGTGACACAACACCTGAGCTTTTTCCCCGCTCAAAAATAGACAAAGTCGCTAGTATGGGAGTACTTCGGCTACCGAAAAGAAACAGACGGCCGCGGATTAGAGGAGGAAGGACAGCTGACATGCAGGTAACATCTCCAACATGATTTCACATTTACATGATCATTATCCGTCACTTTGCACAAAATTTAAGTTAAGAGAACGCTGTCATAAACGTTTCCCACCAACTACGAGAGTTCACACCAAGCTGATTTTTAAAACTCAACTTTTTAGAGTTGCGGAATTAATGGCGGCAAATATAGAATATCTAAAAGATAACAATATTGACCAATGTTTTGCTTTTCAATTTATCACACTGCGCCGTTTTTTAACCAATCGATCCTGATTAATGTAACTAACAAATTTGGTATTGTTTATTCGAATTTTCTTCGGAAATTGGCGAGTCATTAAATTTCCATGCTCGACCACTCTTTTAAACAAAAATGACAGACTTCTACTCTCTTTGAGCACATCTCTTCTTAAGACATTTATGGATCTACTTGAGGGAAACATTGAGATCAAATTTCATTTTACTGACAACAAAAATGGCTGACTTCCTGTGTGTCTCAGGTCATGGTTTTTCCAGACAATCTTTTGAAGAGACACATGCCTTGGTTGGTTACAAGTAGACAAAATCTCTGTGTTCCCTGAAATTAACAAAATATTACGAAAATGGCTTTTTTGTACGTCTACTAGGACTGGGTGATATGGCCATAAGTACTTATCATGGTAAATTGGGGAGATTTACCTCGATAACGATAAATGCTGATAGATTCGCCCAAGCGGACTGTTGTATAATTTGAAAATCTGAATTAATGCTTGAACAAATTAACTGTTTCTCATTGATTTATTTAAAAGCTTTCAATTTAACAATTGTACATGCAGTGTAAACATTAAGTAAATAAAAATATCCTGTAAGCAATAAGCATTCAAGTATGAAAAATTTAAACAGCTTATATGATTTGGACAATGTACAAAAATATAAATATCAAGACGGCCACGGTGCAAAAATATCATTGTGACACAAATGACCTACAGTAAAAGGGGCTTGAACAGTACACTTCCAACAGAGGACTGAGTATCAGACAACTTACAGAACAACTTACATACATAAAAATAGCTGCGGCCATTAAACGGTCATATTTTAGGCTACACTGTTGGATTATAAATTATGCTAAATGGTGTATACCATCATAAAAGCTATCAGAGAAATCTCACACACACACAGATACAAAATAACGCGACATACTGATTGCTAGATGCAGTCTGTGCCCAATCCACTCATTAAGTTCAGCAGCTTCGACAAGGCTAGTGCCGCTGGCACAGGTGGTGATGGCGACTTCGTCCTTCTCGAATCCCAAAGTTTTCAGACGTTCGACATCAAGTTCTTTCTTGGCACAAACACCACACTATGAGCGTCGACTAATGCTATACTCGAAATGCTATACTATTATCCAACTCCATCACGTTCACTTGTAGTGGTAGCCGCTAGCATTAGCGTTGATTTCCTGATAGCCATGTGACTTCACATGAAAGCACACTGGCTGCTTTTTAAAGGGGAATGAGCATAGCCGAACAACACATAGTCAAAGCGGGCTGAAAACACTTTTTTTTGTTTGTTTCATTAAAAAAAAACAAATTTACCAACATGGTCAAAATTACGTCGGTCATCGTAAACCATGTTGGTAAATGTAAATTTTCGTTAAACTGCCCAGCTCTAGCGTCTACACATGATAACATTTGGGTTGCACAGTGCTGCAGTAATATTCCGATACTAATATCAGTACTCTACCCAACCTACCCAAGATGGCCGCCAGCTTGAGTTTGTTTATTCGCTGCCAACGGTCCCACTTCTAATGGATTAGACGTCTAGTGCTGTCAATTGTAGAGAATGAGTTAATTGATGTCTGACCAAGATGATAGCAGCCATCATAGCAATTACTTTACATTCAAGTAAGTTCGCAGTAATTGAGGAATAAAAGAATGATATTTAGTTACCGTAATTTTCAGACTATAAGCCACTACTTTTTTCCCTCATTTCGAATCCTGCAGCTTATAGTCCTGCGTGGTTTATACATGGATTTATTTGGGTCAATAGCTTACGCATTATTTGACAGTGGCGTCATTAAACTGTCATAAGACCGTCATAACTATGATATGACACTATCCTGGGCATTACCGAATGCTTATGACAGATGTGATTAAGTGTCATCCGGAAAATTATGTGACTAACTCCATTTATGTACAGCTCGGACCTTTTACATCCGTTCAAAAATCAGATAGTTTGCCAGATGACACTAAATGACATCTGTTATAAGCATTCATTTATGCCATGACAGTGTCATGTCATAACTATGATTGTTGTATGACAGTCTTATGGCACCACTGTCAAATAAAGTGTTACAAAATACAATAACTAGCAATTAATGAAACAACTGGTAAAGTAACTGAAGTAATTATAAGCACAGAACATGGATTTTTGTTGTTGTTTACATCTGTAGTGCTGCAATGCATGCTAGGAGGCATGTTGGACAACAACAGTGGTGGAAGCAGAGGTTCACTGTCTCCCCCAAGGCCCCATGGCCAAATGAAGCTTCTTGAAGCAATGAAGCTTTGCAGCAATTTGGTTCAAGCCTTCATGGTGGTTCATTTGGTCTTATGATGCCACTGCCAAATAAAGAATTACCGGTTCATATCTTTTGGTTTAAATATCCAATAACACAGTGAGGACAGGTGCGACTTATGTACCAGTGCGGCTTATCTATGAACAAATGTCATTTTCGTGTCAAATTTGGTGGTTGGCGGATTATAGTCAGGTGGGTAGTCCAAAAATTACGGTACATTTTTTAAAACGTGGTATCAGTCCAGTATCGGGAAAAATGTAAACGGTATCGGCAGGAAGAAAATATCGGTATTGGTACACTAGTTACTAGAGCTAATCTTTGGGCACGTAACGATTCGATTACGATTATGATTCAGAGGCTCCGATTCGATTATAAAACGATTATTGATGCACCCCCTCCTTTTTTTTTTTTTTTTTATGTTTTGTACATTAGTTCCAAAATTGTTCAAAAATCCTCTCAGGCTAAACCAAACTACTATTTTAGTATCAAGTTAGCATATAACCGTAAACAAATATACAAAAATAACAGTAAATAAAATACTCCAGTCCCCATCCTGTATCAGCAGCTTTAAACTACATTCAATTAATTTAATGTTGTGAATCAACTGTTATAGTTGTTAAAATTTGTCCCTTTGTCCCTCCTGTCTACTTTTGTCAAAGTTTTAAAACTATTTCATCATTTAAAGATAGATTCAAGACAAGATTCTGCCGATTAAGGAGTATTTTAGATAAAAAAAGTAAATTAGGTTCGCTACAACAGAGCCTTCTAGAGAAGTCACTGCTTTAGTACTGCTTCAAGATGGCGGCTGTTTACTAACGCCGGAAAGTCTGTCATTCGCATCTCGGTTCAATAATCATGTTCTAACACCGCCGTCGTCTGTCATTTTGCATCTAGTTGTACGTATATATGATATCTACTGTAGCCGTATGTTTGTAGTAGTGCTGCAACAATTAATCGATTAACTCGAGTATTCGATTAGAAAAAAATATTCGAATTAAATTTTGTTGCTTCGAGTATTCGTTTAATTAAAGTGGTGTTTTAATGGTTTATTTTGAAAGTGTTTGCATTTAGTTTTATTGATGAGGGTGGATACACTGCCCTCTGGTCTGCCTCTTTTCACATAGCTGAATCCAACTGCTCCCTGTTAAGACCGATGTAAGCGAAGTTTTTGTTTGAGCTAATATTTTTTACTGCATTCCTAATTTAGTTTATAGGTATATTCAGCCATTTTTGGTGGGAATATGTGTTTGAACCATTTGTTAAGGGCATTGTAAAAAAAAAAAAAAAAAAAAAAAAAAACTTTAGCATTTTATAGCATTTAAGCTAGCGGAAGTTTTCTATGCAAGTTAGCCTATTGTTCTTTTCTTGTAGATAGATTATCATTAAAACAAAAAAAAACAAAACAAAATTATACCGTTTGAGGCTCAGCTCAGGTATTTTAATTTTTCATGTTCCTTATCCGATTACTCGATTATTCGAACGAACTAGTCCATCGATTAATCGACTACTAAAATATTCGTTAGCTGCAGCCCTAGTTTGTAGCAACTAGCAACTGGGCGTTGTTTGTAGCGGCTGTCGGCCGCAGTCAGGTATGATTGTTTTTATATCTAGCGGTATGAGTTGAACATGATATTTACTCTCGGTCCGTTCCTCATTGTGTCCAAAGACCGCGCTGACTGTGTTTTACTTCCATTTTACCTGGTATAATTCAATAATCGGGATTTGGATGTTTGTGAATCGTTCTGGAGTCTTCCACGGCCAAATCGCGAACAATCTAAGAATCGGAAATTTCGCACGCCTCTACTAGTTACAACTAGGCGCGTTTATTTCTGCTGGCAAAAATTATGTCGACTCGTTGGGAAAGGCCTTTAAAGACACACGTGGATAACTCTCTTCCCCGTTCTCATGCGCTCGCCAACCACTTCCCTGCAATCTGCTCCGCTTCCATTAAGCTGCAAAGTCTATTGCGCATGAAATAATGTGGGTTGTGTGTTTTTTTTTTTTCTCTCCATCCCTTTTGCAAGTCTGCAATTGAGGTCGGCGTAAAAACAGCCTCGGGAGTTGATCCTGCCAACATTTGCAGGCACAGAAGGGTAAACGGTCAACATGAATGTGACCTGTACGAATACTGTCGATGGAAAGCTCTGGGTACTGATTTACCAGAATTGGCCAACAATAACAATTATCTCACAATATGTTGATAAAACAATTATCGCTACATCGGTCAGTAAATCAATCTACGATAGTCTACGAGAAAAACAAGCTATTTCTAAATGTCTGTGTCTACTATGTTTAGTTTTGCACTGTTGTAGACAGTCTGTCCAAAACTTTTATCTTCTTCTCAGACTACAAGAATATTTCAGTGCAACATTTCTGTAAATAAACAGATCAACACCAAAATTGAAACATCCTAGTCAACAAATGTCTCTCTAAACTCACTGAATGCCATTGACAATGTTAGGCGTTCAGTTCATTTTAACTTATTTTGGTTCCTTTACTTCACAGTGACACCTTTTTAAAACAACATATCCATTCTTGGCGGGAATATATCGAAAACCTAATAGGATTAGGGCTGTCAAATGATTAAAATTTTTAATCGACTTGATTACAGCTTAGAAATTAATTAATTTTAATTAATCGCAATTCAAACCATCTATAAAATATGCCATATTTTTCAGTAAATTATTGTTGGAATGGAAAGATAAGACACAAGACGGATATATACATTCAACATACGGTACATAAGTACTGTATTTGTGTATTATAACAATAAATCAACAAGATGGCATTAACATAATTAACATTCTCTTAAAGTGATCCATGGATAGAAAGACTTGTAGTTCTTAATAGATAAATGTTAGTACAAGTTATAGAAATTTTATATTAAAACTAGGGCTGTCAAACGATTAAAATTTTTAATCGAGTTAATTACAGCTTAAAAATTAATTAATCGTAATTAATCACAATTCAAACCATCTATAAAATATGCCATATTTTTCTGTAAATTTTTGTTGGAATAAAAAAGATAAGACACAAGACGGATATATACATTCAACATACGGTACATAAGTACTGCATTTGTTTATTATAACAATGAATCAACATGATGCCATTAACATTATTAACATTCTCTTAAAGCGATCCATAGATAGAAGAACTTGTAGTTCTTAAAAGATAAATGTTAGTACAAGTTATAGAAATTTTATATTAAAACCCCTCTTAATGTTTTCGTGTTATTTAAATTTGTAAAAATTTCAGTCAAAAAATAAACTAGTAGCTCGCCATTGTTGATGTCATTACACCATGCTCACTCCCCAAACCCATAAAATCATTTGGACCCAAGCGCCAGCAGAGGGCGCCAAACAGCAAAAAACAGGTAACAAGTAACAAGCGGACATTACAATGCTGTCATTTTAATCTGAGCGGGGCATATGCGTTAATTGCGTCAAATATTTTAACGTGATTAATTTTAAAAAATGAATTAACGCCCGTTAACGCGATAATTTTGACAGCCCTAATTAAAAACGCTCTTAATGTTTTCGTTTTATTTAAATTTGTAAAATTTTCAGTCAAAAAATAAACTAGTAGTTCGCTTGTTGATGTCAATAATTACACCATGCTCACTCATGGTACCAACCCATAAAATCAGTTGGACCCAAGCGCCAGCAGAGGGCGCCAAACACCAAAAAAACAAGTAAAAAGCAGACATTACACTGTACTGTCATTTTAATCTGTTTGAGCGGGGCATGTGCGTTAATTGCGCCAAATATTTTAACGTGATTAATTGAAAAAATTAATTGCCGCCCGTAATTGCGAAAATTTTGACAGCCCTAAATAGGATACAAAGTATTCTAATACATCACCATATCAATATAGTGTCACACCACTAAGCAAACTGTTTATGGCGATAGACGAATGAGACGAATGGCAGGCAATGAGCGTGGTACATAGCGTGACTACTTTTGTGCGTCTTGTTTTAACAAGCTGCCTGCCAAAAATGGCTTCCTGTCAATGACAGAGTGGCTCTTGACGGGCCCCCGTGTGGCTTTCTGCGGGTTCCGGTAGCTTAGAACAGAGCGCCGCTGTTGCGCTACGCACGAGTTCAAAGAGAAAACAGGAGGGTAACGTTTCCTCAATGTTCTCCCCCAAGAAGGCAACTCGGAAGTCAGGGTGAGTGCTAGGATGCGTATTCAGCGGTGGCCAACAACCGCCACCTCGTACAGTAAAAATAAACAGGGTGTAAAGGATATAGAGGCAAAAAATAAATAAATGGAAACAAAGAAAGATAAGCTTGTGAGTGACAAATACAAGTTAGAGCACCACTTTTCCCAGTTTTCATGAACGCAGCACGAGAGCCCTATTCACTGGTTATTAGTTTTTTATAGTCTTTTTCAGCCCTTATTAGAAATGACAGCAGAGCTATTATGACATCCTCCCATGTCTCTTTATGACGTGAGAAAGGTGAACGTAAAGGTCGCCCGAGACCATCAATCTCGTAATATTAAAGCGTAAAAATAAAACAGTCGCCGTATGGAGTGTATATATCATAGAACTAAAGATAGAGTGTTATTAGGAGGGGAAATTACTTCAAAGGAGGATTAAAACGATGGACAATTTTAGAAGAACAGTCCTCCAATCCCGCTTTGTTCCCACTTTCATTTCAAGGGTCCAAATGGAATCCATGCAGAGTCGAGGACCCTCCGAAAGACACTTTATTCGCTTCGAAAGGTCCACGCTTTCATATAGAATAATAACCTTTTGATGATCTGCCTGAAAAGATGATAAGGGTACAGAATGAAACAGGTGGTAGTCATTAGACGTAGCTAGAAATGTCTTTTCCTTGATCATTCATTTGTGAAAAGGTAATAAAAAATCGACTACCACGTTATTTGAGCAATAATAAAAGGACAAATACATTTTGCACAACTGCAAATAATGAAAATTTAATGAAATAAACTTCCAATATATTACCATATATACAAAAATGTATGGCGGAAAACACAGACAAGACTGAAAAAGCAGTTTCTGCTCTTGCACTCCTCTTTAAAAGAAACTACTGTGTTTTAAACCAAAACAACTGTTGTCTAGGGTTGTTCCGATCATGTTTTTTTTGCTCCCGATCCGATCCCGATCGTTTTAGTTTGAATATCTGCCGATCCCGATATTTCCCGATCCGATTGCTTTTTTTTGCTCCCGATTCAATTCCAATCATTCCCGATAATTTTTCCCGATCATATACATTTTGGCAACGCATTGAGAAAAAAATGAATAAAACTCGGATGAATATATACATTCAACATACAGTACAAAAGTACTGTATTTGTTTATTATGACAATAAATCCTCAAGATGGCATTTATATTATTAACATTCTTTCTGTGAGAGGGATCCACGGATAGAAAGACTTGTGACTTTGTATATTGACTAAATATTGCCATCTAGTGTATTTGTTGAGCTTTCAGTAAATGATACTGTAGCCATGACCAAATGCATGATGGGAAGTGGAACCATGACTGTGCGTCGTGCTACCAATTGATATATCTTCTCTGCGTTGGGAACTAACATAAGGTGTTAAGAAAAAGATCAATTGCTACATTGATTCCCCACATTGTTTCCCATGATATTTCTAATCGTGGGGAGAGGGATTGTAAGGCTTGAGCCAATTAAAAAAAGGCTCCAGAGGCTGCCAAAATTCACTCTTCTCATTTTACGCTGCCTTTTATCTCTCTATTTAGGTATAACAGCGCCATTACAGATTGAGAGCGACAATGCGTGAGTGGGCCGTGCAGCGCATGCATTAATTGCGTTAAATATTTTAACGTGATACATTTTTAAAAAATTAATTACCGCCGTTATCGGGATAAAGTTGATAACCCTACCTTAAGCCTAAACTAAAGACTCTGGATGAGTGTAAAATATTATGTTATATATAACTATATATTATATATAACGATAAATACAATTAGAAAACGATTTAATTAAAAAAAAATATATATATATATATATATATATATATATATTAAAAAAAAGGCATGGCCGATATTTTTTGTTGCCGATTCCGATACTTTGAAAATGATGTGATCGGACATCTCTACTGTTGTGTTTGATAGAACAACATGTGTATATGCTGCCATAGCAGATTCATGGGCGCACGAAGCCCCTGAACTATTTTTAATTTGTCCCTTTTACCCTGGAAACTCCAGTTTACACACGTCACGCAACTGCTTTTGTTTCAACCCGGCTATAAAACGAAGGTAATTAATTATATTTATTATTCAAAATGTATGTCATTTTTAGCTTAGAATCATTAATTGTGTGGTGGTGAATTACAGAGCAACACGTTCCCTCACCGCAGAACTATCGAATGTCGAATGACGCCGTAGTCGCTGCGCCATCACCGCAACGCGGGAGTATAACTCAGGCTTAAGGCTGTTGCTTCACACTTCATCTGTAGGAGAAAACGATATATTTTTCATCGTGCCAAAGTTGATGGGGTGCCAAAGTCGGACTTTTTTTTTTTTTGACAAAACACCAAATTCAGAAAATGACTAATAACTCCCCCATACAACGATCAATCTTTGTCATATTTGGCAGATGTATCCCAGCCTGAACTCGACTTCATTGAAATATCACCCATTAGGCCTGGCGCCCCCTGCTGGGAACAACAAATTGCCTTTTTTACAAGACCGACCCCTCCTCGAAGGGAAAAAAAAACAAATGACCCCCCCCCAAAAAAAAATCACCGAAAAGAAATTGGAGAAATCAACACAGGACTCCCTAGGGCCCGTTGAGTCCTGCTTGCAGGGCTAGTTCTATTTTTTTTTTTTTTTTTTGGTACAGTCACATTTTCTCCGATATGTTAGATGATAAATAATGGATCCAAACAAAGAAAATTTGAAAAAAAAACGTTTAAAAGGGTAAATATATGAAAAAGAAAATCGTGACCACTCCTTAGCCACGTTTACATGCTGACTTTTATTCATACCGATTCAAATCATTCCGAATGGAAATTTCACATCAGCTGTTTACATGTCACTTCATCTACTCCGATCCAGCGTTTACATGTGACTGCCTTTATTCCGAAAGGACGTTTGACAACTGCCGTCTGACATGCGCAGATTAATCAAAACAAAGCGTCACGTTGCAAAACATGGAGATCGATCGTCAGATCAGCTGCTGTTTTAACTTTTCGAGTGGAAACAAAACTTCAGAATGATACGCCGTTCATTTAAAAAGTTGTGTGGGTGCGCTGTGCGTGTGCTTGGAAGCCATGTTGCAAGAGACGTTACTTACGTCACCGAGTGACGTCACCACGTCAGTACGGAGCATGCGCAGAAAGAACGCAACCAGACACCATTCCGCTTCCCTGTTTACATGATATAATTTTACTTCTAATCGGTTTGGGAAAAGGAATATTCCACCCCTGTGAATCGGAATGAAATTCCATTCGGTTTGGGCCTGTTCATTCCGAATGAGGTGTTTATATGGAACACATTTATTCGGTTTGAACAAATATTCCGATTGTAATTGGAATATTTGGCTCCATGTAAACGTGGCACTTGATGTCTGCGATTTCTGCATCGCAACCCTCGTTATATTACCATGTTTCACCCATCAAATCTGCAAAAAATCCAGCTGTGGCCATTCACAGCTGTGTCTTGACACTGAGTGATACATGCTACATGGAGTTTTTGGATCAAAACAAGGTAAGTAGGCGATAATATCTCGTTAAAGTCATGGCATCTGTAATTCTGCTCTCGAATGCTCTCACTTCCAGATAGGGTTTTGCTGTTTAAAAAACTTTTTTTTTTTTTTTTAAATGCTGTCCTGTTCAAAATGTTTCTTCCCCCAGAAAATTGAGATTTTAAGCTTTCCAATGATGTATCACACATGCATATCGGACAATTTTGAAAGTTGGCCAAATTGTGGGTCTCACAGCGAAACTTCAGGCCACCTAAGTGTTTTCCGCCGTATATATTTTTATTCTGTTTCATTCTGTTTTTTTGTACAACTAAAACAATTCCATGTGATGATGCTGTTTTGGATTTACCTGCATACTAATAATGAGCTGACCCAATTCCTCTTCAACTTGATGAACAAAATCAACACGCTCCAATGAGCTCCATTTTAATTTGCTATTCAAATGTTGGAAATCAAAACGCAGAAAAGCCTAATTGCCAATTTACAAAGCATATTCAACCGCTGTCGTTTCTTGCTCATCAAGTGAAATTAAATCAAAAGCATGAGAATAAACATAATAAACACGTTACGTGACTCTTACCGCCGGCCGAAGGGCGTAGCGGATCAGGAAGCCCGGCTCGGACGGGAAGTACTCGTCAGAGACGAAGCGGACTCGAAGCTGATTGCCTTTGGAGAGCTGGGCCGCAGGGGACGCCTGCCACCCGCACCAGCGGCCCAGGATGCTACCGTCGCTCGGATCCTCCAGTTCCACAAAGTCGTACCTTCAAAAACATCAAAATATTTGGTATAAACTAGAGCTGAAACGAATACTCGAGCAACTCGAGTTTAAAAACTGATCCGAGTAATTTTATTCACCTCGAGGAATCATTTAATTTTGCCAGCTCTAAGCATCACGTTTTGCCCGGACTACTTTTAATGTGGGACAATGTGCTGACGTCACGTGCGTAGAGGAAGAAGCAATAAAAAAATACCTTACTGCAGCCGACAGCCGTTACAAACTGTGCCGACATTGCTAAAAACTACGCCCGCATGTTGCTACGGTGGTAGCAGCCTAGCAGGTAGCGTCTGATGCGTGTCATAGATATCACATGTACGTAGAACTAGATGCGAAATGACCGACTCGGCGGCGTTAATAAAATAGCACTTCTCGGCGCTCATAAATAAGATTAACGTTACTTTCACTCGCTCACGTAACGTTATCCCTGCAGATGGCTAGGTTTCTATTCATTATGACCACTGTCGATGCGTGGCTAACTCTTACACACAGGCTTTATTTAATCTGTGAAAACAGCGCTGTAGAGTGATGAGGGTGTAAAATAAAAACATAATAATACTAACTGTCAATTTTAGCTCAGTAGTCATTGCTGGATAAAACACCAAGTAGCACTGGTGCCTATTGTGCTCCAATACAGCACAGCATTTATTTTGAACACTGCAAAAACTCAAAATCCTATCAAGACTTTTAGACTAACTTAAAACTTAACTAGAACTTATAGGGCCGCCCCAGGCCATTTGGGGGCCCCAAGCAAAATAATGCAAAGGGGCACATAGTTTTGGCCCACCATTTCGTCACAGTGTACTGTGAAACCTATACATGCAATTCAACCCATACGTCCATATTTTGTATATTAATCAGATTTTGTTGCACTGCATACTTCAAACTTTTCACCCCAATTGACGGTCAGTACTTACAGTAGATAGCGCCAAAGCTTTTTCTAAAAGGTTTTTCTTTATTTGACAAAAGTCAAATAAAGCAAACTGTAGAAAACAAAATAGAATCTAAATTAAACAATTGCTGGATTGGGGGCCCCCTAGTGGTCAGGGGCCCTAAGCAGCTGCATAGTCTGCGTATAGGCTGGGCCGGCCCTGCTTATAGCTTGACACAAGTGGAAATTCAATTGAAACACGTAGGAAAAACACCTAACTTTTAAGTCATGTGTGTTATCAAGCGTAATGGCATTTTTAGGTAAGAAATATCTATATCTATCTATATATATTTTTTATAAGATCTAAGTTTTTGGAGTGAAAGCAGTGAATTAGTCGTTTTTTTAGTCACATTTGAGATGCAATTGTTGGCTATTTTTAACAATGTACATCGAAAATAAAGACATTGATTGACTGAAAATGGTTCAATATTACATGAAATGTCTTGTTTTCTCATCGATATGTATAATTGCTCTTTACCTAAAAGAAAATGTTTTATCCGATTACTCGATTAATCGATAGAATTTTCAGTCGATTACTCGATTACTAAAATATTCGATAGCTGCAGCCCTAGACTATAGAAATAAGATTTTACCCTCTAACCTTCAAATTTTTAACCATTTCTGGGATAGCTGTCGCTACAGTGAACATATATCCAAAAGTTTTTTATTTTCCTTTGTTTAAACAGAAAAAAGTATCGTTGAGATTAAAAATCTCTTTTACAAGAGATTCCTGGCCAAGACAGGCAGCTCCATAAACACAAAGTTACACAAACAAACATAGCACAAAAAACAGTTTACAAAAAACAACTTCAACAGTCATAGCATCTACAGCCAAATGTTCTTGCTTCCAAATCTTTCAGAAGAGCCTTATAAGTATCAAGTGATACCAGATCCTTTAATTTTAGGGTTTTTTGCAGCTCATTCCATGCAGAAGGGGCAGCATAGCTGAAAGTCCTGCTACCTAGTGCAGCGCACCCTCCGTACAGCCAATAAAAACAAGTCCTGAGACTGAAGGTTCTGACTCGCAGTGCTTTTTTGAGTGAGATAATTCCCCAAGTAAGACGGAAACATGCCAAGAACGGCCTTTTAAACAAAGACATACAAGTGAAACAGTCAACGGGTTGACAGAGCAGACCATGCAACCTGGGCATACAAAGAGCAGTAGTAAGTAAGAGATCTGAGTTTTGTAATAAATGTCAGTGCTCCATGGTAGACAGTATCCAATGCATGAAGTCAATAAGCAGATGAATGTAAATAAAGGACATCACCATAGTCAAGTATAGACACAAAAAAATGATTTTTTCTTTTTAGAATCGAAGGAAAAACAGGCCTTGTTTCTACAATAAAAACCCAATTTCAGCTTCAATTTTTGACCAAATGCTTATATGAGGCTAAGACAAGTAATTCTTAAAAGATAAATGTTAGTATGAGTTATAATAATTTGATATTAAAATCCCTCTTAATGTTTTTGTTTTTATAAAGTTTGTAAAATTATTTTAAGTGATAGGTCGCCATTCTTGTTACGTCGCAGTGCGTGACGTCACCGGTCCCTTTGCCGAAATTCCAGCGTGTCACTCGTTAGCTTTCCCAACATGTCGTCAGTTTTACCCTTCCTATTTGAACCAGATCTGAAAAGTGAAGAGCAGGACAGCACTGTCGGTCGTTCACAAGACGAGCTTCAGGGGAAAATGCGTGCAGCAAATACCTGATAAGACAAAAGTTGGGCAAAACTGGTGATGCGAGAGAGTGCTGTTGGGAACTCCGGTTGGGAGCGAGAGTGTATGCTGTTGGGAACTCTGGTTTTATTAGCAGATATTCAAGGTAAGCATATTGAGTTTTCAAACCTATCCCAATATAATTATGTAGATTGTTAGCATCCAGAGCTGTCGTGTGCTTTACATACAGTACAGGCCAAAGAGCACACCTTGTGTAATCCATGTCTTGTACATTGTAACGCGTGGTAGCTAGGATACGTGTATAAAAGTACCAAAAAGGGGAGAAGCTTCCACTTATGCACATTTATTCACAAAGATAATATTTCCACCTTGACCACTCTTCACTCGGGAGCTCAGCAGTACGCAAACACGCGTTCCCTGACAAACTCCAACATTGTTGTAAGGTCCACGTCAGAGTCACTGTCGTCAATGTAGCATGCCATAGTGCTTTAATTATTTAGTATGATTTGGGGACAACTCCCACGAAGGATAGTCAACAAAAAAGATAGAAATAGTAATCCAAATCCGCGTTTTTTACTCACTCGAAGATCCAGGAATTAGACCGATCCCATGGCAATGTCACAGCCGCAATCAGGCCGTCAATTCCACAAAATAGACTGATCCGAAAACTGATCCAGGAAAAATGTTCTTGCGCCAGTTGTAACGCGTGGTGGGTAGGATACGTCCATACAGGGACCAAAAAGGGGGAGAAGCTTCGACTTATGCACATTTATTCACTAAAAATAATAATTCCACCTTGACCACTCACTTCACTCCCCTTGTTTCCATTTGACTGGAAATTGCATCCAAAAGCAGCATTACTTCGCGAGTTTAGGCGGCAATAAGCAATTGTCGAACACGCTACACATTTGGAAAGATCCCAATGACGTCATCACTGCGAGCCCGCAAACCATGGCGCCAACTAACGGTCAAAATATGGACTAAATATTATAAAATATTGCCATTGATTTAACATTATATAACATTATATATATATTATACACTGCCGCCGTCCCGCTTCCTTGTTCTCATACAGCTGCTGCTTCTCCCTCGGCGCCGATTCCTTTTGTGAGTCTTGAACCGTTTTTTTATTAATTCGGACGGTGGGCTCGCATTGAGCGAGGCAGCGCTAGCGACCTGAGCGGCCATGATATCCCCTCTCTCTCGCCTCCCTAGTCTATCCACATTGTTTTTTTGTCTCAGCAAGGCGACTCACTCGCTAGTAAAGCCCGGATAGTCATTAAATATAACTTCAGTTAACACAACGTATCTCACAGTATCTTATTTTTTACTTAGTGTTATTAATATGACGTATAATACATAATTTTGGATAGTTATTTTGAGATTTAAGGGGTATTTAGGGGTATTTAAAGGGTTAATTATAACTTTACGAAATTCGGGTTACATCGCCAGCGTAGGAACGGAACTCGTTCGTAACCTGGTGACTACCTGTTATTGTTTTCTCTCTTTACGTCCTGGCCTGATGTCTCTTCATCATTGGTGCAATCATTGCATCGTATCCTATTTCTTCGCGTATCACTACCCTGCGTCTAACCCCATCCTTTGTCAGATGGTCACATCCCGAATGAGCTGTCGCCATAAGCCTTGTTTTCCACGTTAGAGTTCGGCCTTTTGTTTCTTGTGCTTTCTGAGTTGATGTTTTTGCCTGCAGCGTGGCTGAAAACTTTTGTTTCTACTTTTCTTGCAAGTGTTACGAGCTTCAGTCAGGCTTTGAATTGTTGCTTTTCGAGAACTGTTGCAGTGTTTTTGTTTACTAATTCATCTGAAAGAATCAGACTTGAGCTAAAAAGGCGACCGCAGTTTGCCTCATAACCCCAGGCCATGATTTTGATCCCCGGGTCTTCCACAAGACGACACATCAAAGTGTCCTTGAATGAAGCAGTGACCGATGACCTTTTCCCCAACGTTGCCATCTGCGCCGAAAACACACGTGTTCAGAATAGTAGTCATTAAAAGCAGCAGAGGTAGCATGGCCATCAATAACAAGCTGCAAATACTGCGAAATGGAAGTCTTTCAACACTTTTTGTGGTTTATTTGCGTCACCAAGTAGGTGACAGATGGCTCATTGATAATGCAGCAGGTTGGGATTTTTATGTGGTGTTCAGCAGCATTGGAACAAATCCACCGATAGGCTACATTGAGTTGTCGACATTATAAAGACAAAGATGAGAAATAATCTACCCAAAGGCTAGGTTCTATTGCTAGTTTTGAAGCACAAATCCCATTTTTTCATTTTTTTACGACTCGAGTAAGGCATTAACTTGACGGTCTGAACGGAACAGAAGTGGACCATTTCAAATCCGATCTAGGTCACTTTCATGTGTGCTTTTAAATCTGTTCTGGGCCACAATTTTCCAGAATGCGGCTATGTCCTAGTTTGAACTAGAGCTGTCCTGACTAGTCGACGTAGTCAGTGTCATCGATGACGTAAATGCGTTAATGAGCACATCATCCCATCAACTGTGTATAAAGGGTTAAAAAAAAAGATGCGTAGAAAGCTGAGAAAGGCAGAGTTGAGGCAGGGAAAGTGACAAAAAGCCAAAAAAGCGCACCAGAGTGGCCAAAGCATGGACTTATTTCAACGAAATAAAGGAGGTTACACTGTGTGTGCGGTCTCTTCAATGCCTAACTTGCAATTGCATACCACGGCAGAACGTCGGCCATGAACACTTGAAACGGCGTCACCCAGTTGTAATTTTGGAAGACGACAGGAGACAACAAGCTGGCAGATCGTAACCATTGTTGTTCATACCGGTGTTATTTCTGTCAGCAGTGAGTAATCGAATTAATTTTCCAATCTTTGCAACGCCGGTACCATTACTGAGGATGTAAAGATGTGCTTTACTGCAGTTTGCTAACTTGAATGACGCTAAAGATGTTTGAAAGACACGGAGAGCGCAGAGCAAGAGGGGGAGTCGGGAAACGGGTTGTGACGCTGTTGCAAACGCGATCCTAGGTGGCTCGGACCGTTACCATAGCATTCGCGTTCTCGCTAGCATTAGCATTTAGCGTGGCGAGCGTCATCTTAAACTCTCCGACAACTTTTTTGCCCTAAACTTTTCTTAAGTGACGTATCCACCTTGTGTGATTTAAAAAAAAAAAAATGGAAACACTGGCCTGCTTACCTTAGTCCTTGACTACACTAATCTTACTTACATTATATTATAACGTATTATGTATATACATATAGACCCTACTCACGTGACGTCACAGCCACGCCCCCGCGCCATGTTGTCCGTATACTTGTCATGTTAATGCATTAGCGCTTCGTAAATTCCTCCTATTATGGCGTGTTTTTCTGCTCGTTAACATTAATAATCAAAATGGTGAAGTCGTGTGTGGCGGTCGGTTGCAAAAACAGAGAAGATAGACGGAGAGACTTGAAGTTTTACCGTATTCCGAGAGACCCGGTGAGGAGACCGAGATTGACTGCTGCAATTCGACGAGAAAACTGGGCTCCAAACGACTACCACAGATTATGTAGTAGTCATTTTATATCTGGTAAGATGCATTTAATATATATTTAGAGGGTTTTGGGCTGACAACCACAATTAAGATCATTGCTAGGCTAATCGCCGACAACATACACTCAGACGTTGTGAATGAACTACTTGAAAATATATAATAATAAGGGGATAATCAGACAGTTGTCATACAATTAATTTACAATTTCACTATTGAGGTCAAAAGACAAAAAATAAATTCAACTAGGGACAATCTGGAGTAGTGCTATCGCACTTCATATTTATTACATAATATATATGTATGTAGTGAGAGTGCTATCGCTAAACCATATAAACATTAAAAGCCCTAGCTCCATTGACAAATGACATGAAATACATTAGACTTGACAGTGGATGTTAGCAAGAACAAAAGATTTTGAATTGAAAATTTCGTAGCTCACCTTCCTGAGCACAAGATAGATTCCTGCCGAATTTTCGTGGACGAGGACCTGTTTCACCCAACCAGCAACGAAGTATTTATAAGCCTCCAAGCTCTTAAAGTTTTTCAAACTTTCGTGAGAATAGGCTGATTTTGTGTGGACAAGATAGTTGTAAATATCAGGGTAGCTAGCAGATGTCAGGCAAAGACGGCAAAGACAGCGGGTCGGAAAACATTGATTTAGGCATCAAATATGGATCTGGCGAATGGATAAACTGAAGCTTTTCCACATAACGCCTTTTATGCAACGCATCCAATTAGTTTACAGCGTCAGATAACACCGGGGATTCCATGAATTGCTCTATAACTTGCACGACTAATTGAAGACAATGAGAATAAGTCTAAAAAATACGGACAATATGGCGGCCGGATACAGCGACGCGTCATTTTGTGACGTAGGTGAGTAGGGTCTATAGTAGTATACTATAATATTAATGCTACATATTTTTCATATGTATTTTTTTTAAGGATTGTTTTGAATCATGTTGGAAAAGTGAAGTCACAGTGTTCTGAATCTTTTGCATTAGTTAATGCTAACAGCATATGACCTCATTGTTTATTTGTGATTTATTATTGTTATTTATGTTTTTATTTGTACTTTAATTAAGAACTTAAGTATTCCAAAATGTTTTTGTGAATAAGCGTCAACAACTTTGTCATACTGACTTTTTCTGGCGTGCTCTCTTAGTTGTACTGTGCTATACTCACGTTTTTTGGCATGGTCCCTCAGTTGTACTTTGTTATACTCAAATTTTTGGCGTGCTCCCTTTGTTGTACTTATTAAATACAAATGTTCACTAATCCTGGTTTCCTGGTCTGTGATTGGGATCCACATCAACGGCTTGCCGTTAATAACAGTATTACCACCGATTGACATTTTAAACACGTTGGTGTTAACTCTCGTAGCTGGTGTGAAACGTTAATAACAGCGTTTACTAACTTTTAATTTTGTTTAAGCAACGGGTGGTCATGTAAATGCAAAATCATATTGGAGGTATTGCCTCCTCTGGCAGCCACTCGCCGCAAACATGTTACACATGTCGGTTGGCCCTCTTCCTCTCAGTCGCGGCCGTAAACTTTTCTGTAGCCAAAGTATTCCCATACCAACGACTTCGTTGTCTTCGATGGGGGAAAGGTTCAGGTGTTTCACCTCCTCCAGCCATCGTGTAGCACAGCTGACTCTCTGACTAACTGAGCAACAACCAGAGGGGGAGAGGTAAGCCCTGCAGCTGCAAGTGGGGGATTTCTACCCTTGGGACATTAAAAAATAGCTAATATCATAGGAACAGTATGACGGAAAATGTTAGTGATTTTGAAACCGTGATGTTTTCATACCACAGTATACCTTGAAACTGGTAACCGGCACATGTCTAGCGCCGTCAATGAGTTAAGCAGACTCTGACCAAGCCATGATAGAAATACTTTACATTCAAATCAGTATCGGTACAGTATTGACCGATACCACACATTGGAATCGGCATATGGAGCCAAAAATTGTATCGGTGCAACACTAATGACAACTGTTCCTTTCATTACAGAAATACACTGGCTGACTAATCTAGTAGTATAAAAATACAAGGGAGCGACCAGAAATCATCTCCATTTAAAGGACAAAGTTCATAGTCACACTAGGTAGTATTTTATGCATAATGAATTCATATTGCTGCTCTCATTAGTTATTCATGACAACCGCCATCTTGCACGTGATGAACAGTCAAGTTACTCCAAATAATGATTGAAAGCATTTTGTTCTCTCGCAGTTTGTAATGAAGCTCTTCAGTGCACGTCAAAATGTGAGGACGAGAGCGCTGTGAGTGAAATGGAAATGCGTGCGTGCCTGTGTGCGTGTTGATGATTGGACGCCACTTTCATCATGCAGCATCCTGGGATGCAATCAAACACCATACGGCCTCAGTTTGACTGGGTTGACCCCAGAAAAGGAGCTTGCTGTTGTTTGCCCCCCGGCTACCAGAATGTCGATTACTTCAGGCTACCTACACACAAAAAAAAGCCCCATTCATTTTCAATGGCAAACACATTTCAAAATATTTTCAAAATGCTACTTGTCCTAAAGTTCCTGTCAGTATCGTATCGTATTGTATCAAGCATCAAAATATTCACAAAATAACTGCCCATAAAAGTTACCAGCCAGTTTTGGGCAAAAACGTACAATTCCATCAAAATTTGACAAATACTTTAATCCATTTTCAATGGCCCCATTTCACATCCAATAACACGTTCACTAACTTGAATATGCTTCTAGAAATGCAGCTATCAAATATTTTAGTAATCGGGAGTTCCACTGAAAATTCCATCGATTCATCGAGTAATCGGATAAAACATTTTTTTTTTTTTTTTGGTACTGCAACGATTTAATCAATAAACGCCAGTAATTTGATTACAAAAAAGATTCTAATTAAATTTTGCTGCTTCGAGTATTCATTTAATTAAAGTGGCATTGTAATGGTTTGTTTTGAAAGTGTTTGCATTTATTGATTTGGGTGGATACACTGCCCTTTAGTGGCAACAGTGAATATGACATGACTCATTTCACATGGCTGAATCCAGCTGCTCCCTGTTAAGACCAACATAAGTTTTGTTTGAGGTAATATTTTTTAATGGATTTGTAATTTAGTGTATAGGTATATTTAGCCGTTTTTTTTTGTAGGAATATGTGTTTGAACAATTTGTTAAGAGCATTGTAAAAAAAAAATATATATATATATAGCATTTAAGCAAGCTGAGTTTTGCTATGTAAGTTAGCCAATTGTTCTTTTGTTGTACTTGGATCCTCATTTATATACTTTTTATACCGTTTGTAGCTCAGCTCAGGTATTTCAATTTTTTATGTTCCTTATCTGATTACTCAATTATTCCAAAAAACTAGTTCGTCGATTAACTGACTACTAAAATAATCAATAGCTGCAGCCCTACAATCAATGTCTTTTAGATGTACATTGTTGAAAACAGCCAACAATTGCCTGTGACTAGAAAAAAAAAACAAATTCATTGCTTTCACTCAAAAAACCTAAGATTTTATTTAAAAAAAAAAAAAAAAAAATCGTATTAAAAGTTAGGTGTTTTTCCCATGTGTTTCAATTGCATTTCCATTCGTGTGAAGCTATTTTTAAGTTCTAGTTAAGTTTTGAATTATCGTAGTTTTCAGACTATAAGCCCTTACTGTTTTCCTTCATTTTGAATCCTGCAGCTTATAGTCCAGTGCGGCTTATTTATTGATTTATTTGGATTCATAGGCAACACATGCCTCCTAGCATGCATTGCAGGGTAACAGATGTAAATAACAATCAAAATTCATGTTATAAGACGGTCATATTTATGACATGACACTATCATGGGCATTGCTGAATGCTTATGACAGATGTAATGAAGATGATTCGGCAAATTATGTTACTAACGCCATTTATGTTCGGTTTGGATCTTTTATATCCATTCAAAAGAGATATAATTTGCCGTATAACACTAAATGACATCTGTCATAAGCATTCATTAATGCTCATAACCGTGTCATGTCATAGTTATGAATGTCTAATGACAGTCTTATGCCGCCACTGTTAAATAAAGTGTTAGGAAATACCATAACTAGCAATTAATGAAACGACTGGAACAGTAACTGAAGAAATGATTAGTACAGAACATTAATTTTGATTGTTCCTTACATCTGTAGCGCTACAATGTATGCTAGGAGGCAAATTGGATGACAACAGCAGGTGGCAGCAGAGGTTGCCTGTGTCCTCCAAGGGAGCAGTGATGGCCAAACAAAGCTTCTTGAAGCAATAAAGCTTTGCAGTCAATTGGTTCAAAGCTTCATGGTGGTTCATTTCGTCTTATGATGCCTCTACCAAATAAAGCATTACCGGTTAATATTTTTTGGTGTAAAAAATCCCATAATAGTTTGAGGACACATGCTGCTTACAGTCCAGTGCGGTTTATCTATGAACAAATCCCATTTTCGCGCCACATTTGGTGGGTGGCGGCTTATAGTCAGGTGCGCCTTATAGTGCAAAAATGACGGTAGTCTAAATTGTAAGTCCTGATAGTATTTTGAGTTTTTGCAGTGCTCAAAATAAATGTATGATATCTGCTGTTTTGGAGCACATTAGGCACCAGTGCTACTTGGTGCTTTTTCCATCAATGACTATTGAGCTAAAATTGACAGTTTTATGATGTCTTTCTTTTACATCCTCATCACTCTACAGCGCTGTGTTTTTGCAGATTAAATAAAGCCTGTATGAAAGACACGTTAGACAAGCATCGACAGTGGTCATAATTAATAGAAACCTAGCCCTCCGCAGGGCTAACGTTATGTTAGCAAGCAAAGTAACGTTAATCTTATTTATTAGCGCTACGTTAACTTAATTTTACCTTGTCCCGAGTATCGCTCCTCCATTCTCGGAGAAACGGGTGCCTTCGGTGGAGCTGCAGCATTGAAGACGTGCTGTAGTGTTATGCAAGCGCTGTCTTACACTGAATATACAGTATGTAACAGTGCTCGCCTTGGTGTCCAGCTTGAAGTGCTCTCAAAATTATGACATTTTCGACTTTTTCTTGGTGCCTTTAACTTCGCTTTTGTCGGCTTCTTCGTCGTTACCTCTATATTCATGCATGGTTAAAATCAAATATATCCGCTGCCTCTGTCTTCTTCCTGTACGCATGTGACATTAGCGCGTAGTGCCGCAATAAAAGTAGACCGGGCAAAACGTCATGCTTAGAGCTGGCAGGCTGAAACTATTCCTCGAGGCGGAGAAAATTCCTCAATCAATTTTTAAAATCGAGTTGCTCAAATTATTCGAGTAATCGTTTCAGCTCTATGTGCATCGATTCACTCCTAATGAATTTTAACTCCATTGGTGTTCATTATTTGCGACCCCCCCCCCCCCCCCCCCCCCGAAAAAAATGCCCCAAAAACCAAGAGGCAGTGACCCAAAATGTACAGGAACTGACCCGGTAATACGCCAAAATCATCAGAAAATTAACCAAAATCAGCAGAAAGTGAGCCGTTAGTGCGCCAATAACAACAGTGAGTGATTCAGAAATACCCCAAAAACAGCAGGAAGTGATCAAAGAACAGGAAGTGACCTAAAATTACCTTAGTGTCATCTTTCAGTGCCATTGATGGCGCTAGACGTCCATTTCAAAGTTAATTGTACGTCTAGCACTATAAATGACATCAATGAGTTAACAAGGAAGTAGACTGAAACTGCCCCAGATTAATTAGTAGTAACTGAAAATCTACAGCAGATATGTCCAAAGTGCGGCCCGGGGGCCAAATGCGGCCGGTGGTCAAATTTCATCCGGCCCCAAGCCTCTGTCTTAAGATCAGTAACGTCTGGCCCGCACACAGACTTAATAAATTGGTCAGCAGTACTGCTACCAGCATATGAAGTAGCTTACACATTAAATGCTGCTCCTCATTTACCCAGTAAAAGGCAGCAACACTCTAAGCAATGTTACCCCGTGTGACGCTTGACTTCCAATTTTCAAAAATGGCAACAATCAACAACAACAACAACAAAAAAGTTTATTGCGACAGCTGACGCTTCAAGGATAGGTGGAAATTGGACTATTTCTTCACTAAAGTACCCAAAACTGTGTCCGCCTCATTTACAAAGAGACAGTCGCTGTTTTTAAAGAGTTCAATGTGAGGCGATATTACCAAACAAGACACGCTGACATGTACGACAAGATTACAGTGAAGACACGCAGTGAGAAATTGAAGCAACTTGAAGCTAGGTAAATTCTACAGCAGCAAGATACCGAGAGTCGAACGCCACAAAGGCTAGTTGCGAGATTGTTGAAATTATTAATTAAAAAAAAATAATAATAAAGCAAATGTGACACACAGAATGGCTTGCTAAAATTTGCTTAAATATATTGTTCTACGTAAAGGACGTCAGCCAAGGTTGGCCCCCCACATTTTTACCACACCAAATCTGGCCCCCTTTGCAAAAAGTTTGGACACCCTGATCTATAGGAAGTGACCGGAAATTGCATTTTCGAGTAATTAGATTAGGAAATATTTAATATACATTACATAAACATGTACTTTAATCTAGTTAATATTCAGTTATTAAGTTATTAATTTGTTCATTATATAATTAGCTTGGAGAAATAAAGTTAGCTATGAAGCTTAAATTAATGTTAGCCAATCTAGGCAAATAGATAAAAAAAAATAGAAATAATAATTAAAAAAACAATTTTTTTAAGATGTCCAATTAATCATCATTTCATCTACATCTATTGCCACCAATGGCAGTGAACAAGTACTCTGAAATTGCAGTACATCCAATCATCCTTTAGGGGCCTCTCGCGAGTAACTACTGCCTTCTCCTCTTCCCCTTTCTCCTCATCTTCCTCACCCATCCACCTTAACCTGATTTGTCTCCTGCACGACGTCCAGTCAGCGGTGATGTATCGGCGTAAATGCACACCGGCTCCTTCTTTAAATGAAATGGCAAATGCAGACTGTGATTGAAAGCGATCCAGGCGATAAAACACATGTGGCGTGTACGCGTATCTGAGTGTGTGCTAGGCGTGTGCGCGTGTTTTTGTCAGATGGCGCTAGTATCGACCTCGTCTGAGGCGAATTTGCTTTTCAATATTCATGAGCATCCAAACAGCGGGAAACCAAGAAGCAATTTCACAAATGGACACACTCACTCACTAAATCTTTAAAAGACAGATTCCGCCATTTCACATGCCAGCAAGGGAAGCCCCACATGATGAAATACTGACCAACTGTACTAGCAGTGATTTATCCGACGTATTCGAATCAAATTTCTCTGTTTGTAAAAAGGTGGGAAATTACAAAAACACCGTCACATTTAAAGCAGCAGTGGAAACAAAGAGTGGAGGAAAAAACATCATCTCCTGCACTCATTTTTAGCGTTACCGATACAAGGATCAATTCCAGTGGTGGTCATTATTTTCGATCAAAAAAGAGAGAAAAAAATCCTCAAATCGCCCCAAATACACAGAGAGTGACCTGCGAGTACCCAACAGATATTGTTGCAAATACAGATTCTGCACTAGTATCAACTAAGTCTGTCGCGATATGCAATAAGTCCATTTATTCCACGGTAAATGAAAATGAGTGTGAACACATACGTGTTGAAGGCATGAGACTCCAGTTCCTTTCACAGATGTTTATTGGTCATCAACACGCTGTACAATTAAAGTTCAGACATAAAAAATAAGGAAACACATCTGAATTAAACACTCTAAAACGTTAGCACTGCTACATTGAGGTTAATGGGGGAAAAAAAAGACAACGTGCTAAACACTTTAGCCTGCTATAAAACATTGCTAGTCTTCTCCGAAATGCAAACTTGCATTTAAAAGGTGACACTTCATGAAAAATCGCTGGTCAACAGCATTTGCAAACAAAAAATGAAAAAAAAAATCTATTACTGACACCACATGGATGACAAAAAGAGAAGTGCACTTTTACGGAGTGTAAAGCTTCAGTTAGCGGCTTAGCGAACGTATTTCCTGAGAACATTTAAAAAATAAAAGCGTTATGTTTAGGCATGTGCCGGTTACCGGTTTCAAGGCTTACCGTGGTATGAAAACATCATGGTTTCAAAACCACTAAAATCTTTCGTCATACCCTAGTACGATATTAGCTATTTTTTTATTTCCAAAAAATACTGCGAGAAATCCATGGCTTGGAGTGGCGCCGCTCACAACTTCCCCTCCGGTTGTTGCTCTGTCCTGTGTCTGTTGGAGACACAACACCTGAACTCCCTCTCCCCCAAGTTCCCCCTCAAAAAAGACAAAGTGGCTAGTACGGGAGTACTTCAGCTCCCGAAAAGAAACAGACGGCCAGGGGAAGCAACACCTCCAACATGATTTCACATCTGGGTGACAATCATTCGTCACTTTACACAAAATTTCAGGTCAGCAAAAGCTGTCATGAACATTTCCCACCAGCTACTAGAGTTCACTCCAGCATGTTTAGTGTGTCTAGTGATGGTATAACAAATACTATAACGTACGCTTGTTAACGAGGCAGATAATGTGGCTAGTTAGCATGCCAAGATGGCTAACTAGATTCCTCTCAACCATTAGCCTACTTTTGTAGAGTCTTCCGCCATTTTAAACACCTGTTCAAAATAAAATTCTCATAATACAGCCTGTGGTGTTTTTTCTCTCTGGCGACTTTCTGTGTTTTATAAAAACTATTTTAGTTATTTAATTTTTGTTATTTATTTATTTATTTTAATATTATATTCATGTTGATGTTCCAATTTGCAAATATGTTGTGAAAAATGAAACAATTCTCTCGAAAAAAAGTTTTTTTTAAAAAACCCATCTCAAAATAACACATTTTAGAGCTTTAATTGCAATACCGTGAAACCGCGGTATTTTTGCTTAAGGTTATCACAACATCAAAATGCCATACTTCACATGCCTAGTCATGTTCAACAAAAATAACGATTTCTGGAGGTAATCTCAAATACTTCAGATTCTACAATAAGAATAGCTTTAAAATGACACCCTTTATAAACAATCTGATTGGCAGTGAATAATTTGGCTTCAAATTTGCTAATGTGCGCTTTGCAGAACAAGATGAGTCATTTTCTGAATAAATACATTGAACTCACACGCAAAAAAGTTTTTTTTGGCCCTACTTAGCGGTTTTTCACTTATCGCGGTGGGTTCTGGTCCCCACCGTTAAAAACGAGGGATCACTGTATTCAAATTTAACATTGGAAAGAAAAACGAGGGATCACTGTATTCCAATTTAACATTGGAAAGAAATACATATAAGATGTGTTTTTTTCCCCCAAATTATAATTTAAAAAAATATTTTATGTACAGTATATGTAAAATGCTTCATTGAAGGAGTCCACCCAAATCCTAGTGTTGCTAGTGTTTAACAAGCTCAACCATGACAGGTGCAGCGTCTTCAAGTCAGCGCTCCCAGCCTTCTCTGGTACCATCAAAGCTTCTACAGTGTTCACTCCTTGTTAACTTTAACAAGCAGCAAACTGCAGTGCAAGACTACGCGCATGAAGTAGATAATCATAAATATATTTCTTTAATTACAAACCCGATTCTTTTTAGCCAATTCCTAATCAAAAAATTGTGACGTATCGGTCAAAAATGGTAAAATATTGGTGAAAATGGTGAAATTATAGTGGAAAAATATTAAATTTGTCAGAAATGGTCAAATTTTGGTCAGAAATGGTCAAATTTTGGTGAAAATCGTGAAAGTTTGGTGGAATACTAAATTTGTATAAAAAATTCTGACATTTAGGTAGAAATGTGTTTTGGTCAAAATTGTAATATTTTGGTAAAAATTGTGAAATTTTAGTTAAAATGTTAAAATTTTGACGGAAAATAAAATTTCAGTAAAAATTTGTGACGTTATCGTCCAAAATTGTGACGGTTTGGTAAAAATTGGTCAAATTCCGGTGAAAATTGTGAAACTGGTGAAAATTATGAAATTTCAGTAAAAATATTTGAAGCTTTAGTCAAAAATGGTGACATTTTGTTCAAAATGGTAGCATTTTGGTGTAAATTGTCAAATTTTGGTGGAAAATTGTAATTTGTATCAATAATTCTGACATTTAGGTAGAAATTTGTTTCGGTCAAAATGGTTCAATTTTGATGACATTTTGGTGAAAATGTTAAAATTTTGGTGGAAAATTATGAAAAATGCATTGTGTTTCATCATGTTTATATATTTATAGAAAAATACACAGTGGTGCATTGGTGTGGCAATAAAATGACTCACTGATAGCGTTTGTAAATTCCTTCGCCCTACACAAGATGGCCGCCAGTTACAGACTGTGCCATGAAAAAAGGGGCGCATGCCATTCTTTGCATGCTAATGATAGACATTCAAATCGTGTTATGTCCAGTCATACCTCGGCTTTGAATTTAAATGAGTTTATCACTAGTTGACCAATTTGAAGTTGGATGATGACAGTGAATGGAAAGTTTGTCCAAACAATGAGAAAATAGCAGATTTCTCACTTGCATATCCCGTCCTCGGGATCTTCAAGGCCGAACTTGTCATCAAAGGTGAGCTGAATCCTCATGTTACTTGCCGCCACCAGCCTCCACACCAACACGATGTTCCTGGGATATGTGCGTGGGAAGTCCGGGCTATGGATCGTCCCCTCGCCAGACACTGTGATCACCTTCTCCTGATGGGACTCTTGCACTCCTAAAAGGGTAAAAAAAACATTTTTTTTTACTAATGATAGGGTTGCTTTTCTAGTGATTTGTAATCACTGCAGCTTTTCTACACATATTAACAGCAAAAAAGGCACCAAGGTCACTGGAAACTCTTCAATCAGTGGGCTCTGTAAGGTGACTGCCTATATTATACAGTGGGGCAAATAAGTAGTCAACCACTAATTGCGCAAGTTCTCCCACTTGAAAATATTAGAGAGGCCTGTAATTGTCAACACTGGTAAACCTCAACCATGAGACAGAATGTGGGAAAAAAAACAAAATCACATTGTTTGATTTTTAAAGAATTTATTTGCAAATCATGGTGGAAAATAAGTATTTGGTCAATACCAAAAGTTCATCTCAATACTTTGTTATGTACCCTTTGTTGGCAATAACTGAGGCCAAACACTTTCTGTAACTCTTCACAAGCTTTTCACACACTGTTGCTGGTATTTTGGACCATTCCTCCATGCAGATCTCCTCTAGAGCAGTGATGTGTCATTGGGCAACACGGACTTTCAACTCCCTCCACAGATTTTCTATGGGGTTGAGATCTGGAGACTGGCTAGGCCACTCCAGGGCCTTGAAATGCTTCTTACAAAGCCACTCCTTTGTTGCCCTGGCTGTATGTTTGGGATCATTGTCATGCTGAAAGACCCAGCCACGTCTCATCTTCAATGCCCTTGCTGATGGAAGGAGATTTTCACTCAAAATCTCTCGATACATGGCCCCATTCATTCTTTCCTTTCTACACATCAGTCGTTCTGGTCCCTTTGCAGAAAAACAGCCTCAAAGCATGATGTTTCCACCTCCATGCTTCACAGTGGGTATGGTGTTCTTCGGATGCACTTCAGTATTCTTTCTCCTTCAAACACGAGAACCTGTGTTTCTACCAAAAAGTTCTATTTTGGTTTCATCTGACCATAACACATTCTCCCAGTCCTCTTCTGGATCATCCAAATGCTCTCTAGCGAACCGCAGACGGGCCTGGACGTGTACTGGCTTCAGCAGGGGGACACGTCTGGCAGTGCAGGATTTGAGCCCCTGGCGGCGCATCGTGTTATTGATAGTAGCCTTTGTTACTGTGGTCCCAGCTCTCTGTAGGTCATTCACTAGGTCCCCCCGTGTGGTTCTGGGATTTTTGCTCACCGTTCTTGTTATCATTTTGACGCCACGGGGTGAGATCTTGCATGGAGCCCCAGATCGAGGGAGATTATCAGTGGTTCTTGTATGTCTTCCATTTTCTAATAATTGCTCCCACAGTTGATTTCTCTACACGAAGTGTTTTACCTATTGCAGATTCAGTCTTCCCAGTCTGATGCAGGTCTACAATTTTGTCTCTGGTGTCCTTCAACAGCTCTTTGGTCTTGGCCATAGTGGAGTTTGGAGTGTGACTGACTGAGCTTGTGGACAGGTGTCTTTTATACCGATAATGAGTTAAAACAGGTGCCATTAATACAGGTAACGAGTAGAGCCTCGTTAGACGTCGTAAGACTTCGTTAGAAGTTAGACCTCTTTGACAGCCAGAATTCTTGTTTGCTTGTAGGTGACCAAATACTTATTTTCCACTCTAATTTGGAAATAAATTCTTTAAAAATCAAACAATGTGATTTTCAGTTTTTTTTTCCACATTCTGTCTCTCATGGTTGAGGTTTACCCATGTTGACAATTACAGGCCTCTCTAATCGTTTCAAGTAGGACAGCGGTGTCCAAACTATTCCACATAGGGCCGCAGCGGGTGCTGGATTTCATTCCTACCAAACAAGACGACATCTTTTCACCAATCTGGTGTCTCACAAGTGTAATCAGTTGATTGCAGTCAGGTACTGCTTGTTTTAGCACAAACTTCATTGGTTAAACTCTCTGTGCTGGATTGGTAGGAACAAAAACCAGGACCCACAGCGGCCCTTGAGGACAGGTTTGGACACCCATGAAGTAGGAGAACTATCACAATTGGTGGTTGACTAAATACTTATTTGCCCCACTGTATTTAATATTCGTCCAACCATCCAAACAAGCCGATACCTTCTTGTGATGGAAATTGTTGTTTGTGTGCGCTTTTTGCCTACAGCGTTTACGATTTTCCAAATCCTGTTATAAGTGAGGAACAAGTAGCCATGATTCATTCTTTTGTTCCCAATTATATTCTGGGGATAGTTTTGCTTCATCTTGCACAGGCTGTCTTGAATACCTGCATGTTACAATGAAACTCTCAAAATTTGACATCTGAAGTCAGAAAGTCTTTTCATTCATTTCCATTTTCAATGTATTCGACCATTTGACCGTTATTGTTCACTTTCAATTCAGAACTGTAGCACACAGGAACAACCAGACAAGTTGTAGCATTTTATGCACTGCGGCTATCATTCAACCTCACCCAATACTTCAAAAAGGAAAAAAAATGTAAACGTGAAAGAAAAAAATGACTTTGGATTGCCTTTGATGCTTTCATGTGGGCTTGGTAGCCAGCCAGGTGGGACGCCGCTGAATCGCTGCGCGCCAACAAAAACAAAAGAAGGACTTTTTCATGAAGAGTCTCTTTCATAAAGATGCCAAGCCAAGTTTTGGCGCAACAATACCTCCTGCAGGGTGAACATGCATGCATGGAAGCGCTACATAATCCCTCCTTTCTTGCACTGAATCCAATTAAAGCGCTATCGTATCTATTGAGCACGCGCGTGTCCCGGCACGTCGTACTCCGCCGAGGTCTTATCTCCATTCTCGCAGCAAGTGGTGGCAAAAGGGGCCACGTTTAATTAACTGTTACTGGCTCGGGAGGTTACGAGCTGACGGGTTTGTCTCGCGCTACGCTCGGCCTTGAGCAGCTGTGTTTTTAATTATCGGCCGCTTTTTCAAGCCGCCAGCAGTGACGTTATCGCGACGGGAGAAAATGGGATTTACCGGCTGGACGCTGATGGAAATTATCAACCGAACAAGGCCTCAAAAACCGCTCGACAGCAACGGAAACGTATCTGTATTTTCATGACAGACGAATTCATTGGCTGCCATTGCTGATATTAGAAGTCCAATCTATTTGAACTGGTGGGGCTATCAGCAGTGTTGTCACTGATTACTTGAAAAAGTAATTTAATTACTGATTACGTCTCAAAAAAGTAATCTACCGTAAATTTCACACAATAAGGTGCACTTGACTATAAGCCGCCACCCACCAAATTTGACACATTTGTTCATAGATAAGCCGCACTGGACTATAAGCCGCAGCTGTCCTCACTTTATTAGAAAGTGTCTGTCATAAGACCAAATGAACCACCATAAAGCTTTGAACCGAGTGGCTGCAGAGCTTCATTTGGCCATCACTGCTCCCATGGGGGAGAGTGTCAGCCTCTGCTGCCACCTGCTGTCAACACTGTTGTTGTCCAACATGCCTCCTAGTATGCATTGCAGCACTACAGATATAAATAACAATCAAAA
The DNA here is from genome assembly GCF_030265065.1 of Corythoichthys intestinalis. NCBI lineage: Eukaryota > Metazoa > Chordata > Actinopteri > Syngnathiformes > Syngnathidae > Corythoichthys > Corythoichthys intestinalis. Next base: position 48,323,263 of record NC_080405.1, on the reverse strand, counting down.
TTCATGTTCTGTACTAATTATTTCTACATTTACTGTTCCAGTTTCATTAATTGCTAGTTATGGTATTTGGTAACACTTTATTTGACAGTGGCACCATAAGACTGTTATAAGACAGTCATAATTATTGATATGACACTGTCATGTGTTTTAATGAATGCTTTTAACAGATTTAGTGTTATGCGGCAAATTATCTCACTTTTGAATGGATGTAAAAGATCCAAGCTGGACATAAATAGAGTTTGTGACATAATTTGCCGGATAAAACTTGATGACAGCTTTCATAATTATTCAGTAATGCCCATGTCATTTTATAAGTATGACAGTCTTATGACAATCTTATGACACCACTACAATTAAGGTTTTATCTATTAACCCAAATAAAAAAATAAAAAAATAAGCTGCACTGGACTATAAGCCACAGGGTTCAAAATGAAGGAAAAAAGCAGCTTATCGTCCGAAAATTACAGTACTTACTTTATTGATTACTTCATTATCAAAGGAACTAAGTTACTTTAAAAGTAATGTATCGTTACTTTTTACCCATTTTTCTCCCTTTGCTGCCTCAACATAAGAATGCCAACAGAAAAACGTCATCGCAAGTGATTGACTTTACGATAATGAAGTTTAAAGGTGAAAATTTGAATTTTTCACATAAGGCTTAACCTTTGCGTTAACGGCGGTTTATTTAGTCGAAGGAGTTGATTTCAACCACCATTGATTTGCACTAGATCAGCCACTCCGGAGCCCTGAAATAAAAAAATAACTGACAAACTGCACGGAATTTGTTAAAAAATTCTGAACTTCGCGTGAATGCGCGCGCACAACCCGGAAGTACGCCGTACACACACGTGGTCAATTTGGCCTCAAAACTAGAGGAATTCCAAAAAATCGATTATTACATGCATCGCGATTCAACATGTGACGATTCGATTACGATTCATAAAGGCTCAAAAACGATGTTTTTCCCTCATAACATTATGACAGCCACTCGTAGCGGAACGAAATTCAAGACACGTCTGCCGCCCGGACACCGTTAATGGACGCACGCACAACTTTATGATGGATGCTCCCGGTTACTGGGAGAGAAATTTACTCCTTTTTAAAAGACTGGAAAATAAATTTGTGTATGAGACAGGCAGGCAGGAACAGAAGCGCGAACCGGCGCGCTTTTCTGCGCACGTTAGTTTTTTATAGCGAGAGGGAAAGAAAGATCGTTTGTTGCTCCTCGTCTTTCAGATGTCCAGCTGTGGTTTCAAGTCATGTCAATTGAAAAATGTCCTGAGTGTGTTGCTAAGACCCGTGTGTGTCTATAAGAGTGAGTGAGTACACAAACCCTCTTGTATTGTTTAGCCTTTATTGTTGTTGTTTTTGAGGTTTTAATAGTTAGCACAGAGCGCTAAGCTAATTAGCTAATTCGTTAACGTGTATTTCATATGCAGAACGTGTAAAACCATGATTAGGTAAAGCAGTAACACTACAAACATGCAAAATAGTACAGAAATCTGTGAACAAAAAGTATATTGGTTAAAAGAAGGCTTATTTCTAAAGACACTTTGTTTCCAGAAAATGTGGAATTCATTCCACCTGTGTAAATTTTATTGTATTGTTGAGTGAAATAAGTACTCCTTTTAAAATGGTTAATGTTTTTGCACTTTGTTGTAAAAATAAATATATGAAAAAGCAGTTTAAAGGCAGCTTTTTGTTGTATGGGCATGTTTCCATCGTCCCTGTTGAGTCATTAGAATATTTTAAATAAATAATGAACAAAAATTTGTTTGTCTACTTTATTAATTAGTAATATACGATGCATCGATAATAATGATGATCGTGATAACCGTGATCATCGTCAATACCGTAATCATCGTTCAAGAATCGAATCGTAGCACCCTGAATCGTAATTGAATCGAATCGAATCGAATCGTGGCGTGCCTAAGATGGCACACCCCTGCACAAAATGTGGCGGCAGCTAAGCACTTTACACTCAATTGGACTTACAACACATCCCAAAGATGCTAAACGAACATGCTTCCTCACGGCATAAATATGCAACACGAATATGATGCAAGCAATACTGGCCGACTTGGAGTGACGACTATCCGCCGTTGCAACGGCAAAGCTACGTAACAGCCGCGCATGTAGCGGCTTCAACCTATCGCTGGAACCTTCCGGAATGAAGGAAAAATACTACCGTTCATTCTTGGACGCACACAGATCAACATTCCCTAGCACATCTCAACAGGTGGCTGCACTCTTGTCCAATGTGAACCCCACGTTCGTCACGCCTTTTTTAGTCCCAAAACACTTAACGCGTGTGACTCTAGACCAGGGGTGGGCAAACTATTCCACAAAGGGCCGCAGTGGGTGCGGGTTTTTGTTGCAACCCATTAAGACGACACCTTTTCACCAATCTGCTGTTTTACAAGTGCAATCAGTTAATTGCAGTCAGGTGCTTCTCATTTCTGCTGAAACCTCATTGGTTAAACTATCTGTGCTGGGTCAGTTGGAACAAAGACCAGGACCCACTGCGGCCCTCGAGGACCGGTTTGCCCACCCCTGCGCTAGACCAAAACAGGAAGTAACAGTGAGCGGTTACCATGGAAACGAACCCGTAGTGAGAAGATTGAAACCTTTTTAACATTTTCTATTCGAAATGCTGTCTGTACATGACTACAATAGTCTTCATTCTACATATATTTTGAGGCAATAACTAAATAGTAACGAACAGACACTAAGGAAACTAACTTTAATCAGATTACTGATTTTGAAAAATTAACGCATTAGATTGCTCGTTACTGAAAGAAAGTAATCCGATTACAGTAACACATTACTTAGTAACAAGTTACTGACAGCACTGCCTATTAGTGATCATCCTTGCCAAACCACCCAGTTAAAATGGATTGGACGTCTAATATGATCACAAAAGTTCCCACTAGAACAGTGCCAATCAACTCATTCGCAGCCATTGATTATGATAGGCGTCATCTTTTGCTTCTGTTGTTAACGATAGATGTCAAATTCAATTAAACTTTAAGGATTGGAAGACCCCCAAAACGTACAGGTAGTGACCCAAAAATGCTTTTAAAATCAACAGAAAATGATCAAACATATACAGTAAGTGACCCCAGAATACCCCGAAATGTGCAGGAAGATCCCAAAGATTGCCTTTAAATAATCAGAAAGTCACCCAAGGTCAACAGAAAGTGATCCAAAAACAATAAGAAGTGACCCGGAATTGCCCTAAAATCAACAGGAAATGATTTAAAAAAATGTACGGGAGGTGAACCCGAAACATCCCAAAATGTGCCAGAAGTGAACTAAAGTCAACAAGAAGTGCGACATCAGTACCCTAAAATTATCAAGGAAATAACCGAAAATTAAGTCCTGTCAGTGACAATAGATAACTGGGAGGACTGCCTTTGAATGCTCACATTTGAGTGCCATTGAAAGCGCTAGACGTCCAATTCATTTTGACTGATGAATTTGCATGTCCATCAGTGACAGCCAATGAGTAAACTTAGACACTATTCTACCATCAAATTCTGGCTGTCACAAAATGGAAGCCAAGCACTAGTTTGTTCTGAATGAACCTCCTCACCTCACTTCATCATAGTTTCTTGCCACACGATGGAGCCAAAGAAATCCCAAGTCTGTTCAAACGAGCCCACCTATTGAACAAGATGTCGTAAATGCAACCCTTGAAGTGAAAGTTGACTTTGCTTCATGTTTCCATCAACAGAGGGTCTTTTCACCAGAGCCCCTCGTCATGGGCGTGCACCATGTGACTTGCCAATGACCTCACCTCTGGGGTCTTCTCAAGATCAGAGCTGCGGTCGTTCCCCCGGGGGGTGAATTACCTCAAACATGACTTTTCTTTGACCTACTTACCCACCCTCCGAATCCCCCCACGGTGAGGAAAGTAGAAGCGGCTATTTAGGCAGGAAGTGAGTGCGGATGAATAGGCTGGCGTACAGTGCGGCCATTGTGCTTTGTTCGCACCTTCCATTCACGCTGTTGAACATTAACCTTTCTGCTGGAGCACACATACATGCGTGCACGGGGCAGCGGGGGGTTCTTGGGATGCCCGCCCGCTGTTAAATTGACATGAATGAACATGGTGGGTACGCCATAATCAGCCCTGCTATTGAAAATGCATAATTCCTCAATTAGCAGATGCCAGGTGAGCATATGCTAAACAAATATCAACATTTTCCCATGAACAAAAATGGGTAATAATTATCTCAGTTCAACTGATTTGAACCCTATTGCTGACCAAAACAGCAGCGTGTATTCCAAGGATACTATAAAGAATACTCAACTGCACAAGCGCTAACGGAGTCAATGGAAATTATTACGGATGCGATTGATCAAGGACAGTATTCTGTTGGAATTTTCTTGGATTTGAAAAAAGCATTTGACACAGTAGATCATAATATATTATTTGACAAATTAGAGCGACTGGGAATTAGAGGAATAGCTCTAGACTGGATACGTAGTTATCTATCTAAAAGGCATCAATATGTGACAATTAGGGCTGTCAAACGATTAAAATTTTTAATCGAGTTAATTAATCATAATTAATCGCAATGTAAACCATCTATAAAATATGCCATATTTTTCTGTAAATTATTGTTGGAATGGAAAGATGAGACACAAGATGGATATATACATTCAACATACGGTACATAAGGACTTTATTTGTTTATTATAACAATAAATCAACAAGATGTCATTAACATCATTAACATTCTGTTAAAGCGATCCATGGCTAGAAAGACTTGTAGTTCTTAAAAGAAAAATGTTAGTACAAGTTATAGAAATTTTATATTAAAACCCCTCTTAATGTGTTCCTATATGGTATACTTGGGACGGGTTTCAATAAGCTTCAGCTTCTCCCGTCAGCCCTTTTCTTTTCGGGTTGAATTAACTGTTAACACATATAAATGCTGTATGTTTGGATTTGTCATGCCTGTAGGGAAAATAAATAAATAAATAAATAAAAATCAAGTGCTATTAAACACCCTAAATCTTTTCACAAGTGATGCACAGATACTGTTACCAGTATCAGCACTGATCCAAGATGGCGGCCAGCTACTGCACGCATGCCGCCTTTTAAAAAAAAAAAAAGAAGAGCAATTGTCGCTCTTCCCAAGATGATGATAGATGTCCAATTGTGTGTTTTTTTTAATCATCCTCTGCTGAGAATTCAATTAGTTTATCCACTTCAGAAGGACTGGACGTCTAGTGCTCTTAACGGCAGCCAATGAGGTAAAAAAAATTAAATTTGTTTTTCCTCTGGACAAGATGCGGCTTCCCACCAATTAATTTGTCACTAGTGGAGGCCCGATCCATTTGGACTGAGAGGCTATCAGCCCTCCCACATCAAACGGATGGGACGTCTGGCACTGCCAATGACAGCCAATGAGTTAAACGTTGTCTGACAAAGCCATCATAGCAAAGACTTTACATTCAAGTGATTAATACAAAAGAAAAATATAATTGTGTATTACACCTGGTACCGGTATGTATTGGTATCAGCCGATACCACACAGCAAGATTATGGAATCAGTATCGGGACCCAAAAAATGGCATCAGTACAACCCTATATGATTATTAAAATTCTTGTGATGTACTAGTTTGTACATTTAAATCGCTAAAAATGTCAATAATGGTAGAAATGTGGATTATTAGGTCGATAAACCCATAGAAACAACTGGGAAAAAAATACTGCTTCAGCACCATAAAATTTTCTATAAATGTTTAAAACAGTTTTTATTTCTGTTAAGACAAGGGCGTGAGTTTGCATAGGGACGGTGGGGACATAACAGTGCCATCTTTTAGGGATGGTCAAATCGTCCCCACCAGCTTTAAAGCAATCTCATTTGTATTATACTGTATATTGAGTTCAGTTATATGGGCAGTTTCGATTGTCTTCCCATATGTTGACCGATAGAATTCACCATCCCATTATTTAGTGAATTATTTTCATTATGTTCAGATTTACATTTATCCACCTCCTCCACCTCATTCGAAGAGCAGGGATATTAGAAGTTTTTTTTCAGCCAGCAGCAGCCACTCTAAGTACCGTATTGGCCCGAATATAAGACGGCCCTGTTTATAAGACGACACCCTCTTTTTCAAGACTCAAGTTTGAAAAAAGACTTTTTGAACACCAAATTAATTTTTATACAGAAAATAATTACGGTACATCCAAAACAAATGATTATAACAATATATTTGAGAGAAAAAGCATGTTGTTTTGCCTCATTCAAATCTTAATATCCGAACATTTAAATATGTAAACTAAATTGCAATCATATTCGTAAATGAATGTCTTCTGGTTTTTGAAATGTAAATAAACCAATCTATTGTGATTAAAAAAAACAAAAATTGCAATAACTGCATTAACCATCAAAGTGAAGTCTAACTATAACTGTAGTCTTGAAACAAATCTGAATAAGGAAAAACATTGCAATAAAATAACGCAAACTGTTTAAACTTGAGAGTAGCTGAGATCTGTCATGACAGAACATCGCTTCAATGATATCTGGCGCCATCTAGCGTCATTAATGGGTATATGTCTAGACCGCGAATATAAGACGACCCCCTCTTTTTCAGTCTTATTTCAATGCAAAAAACACCGTCTTATATTCGGGCCAATATGGTACTTTAAAAATACGTCAAAGTTGTGGAGGTGGGGGAAACACCACTACTTTTTCTACTGCAAGTCTGACCTGTATCAGAGTTAGCATAACATTAAACTGTGTGAACTTGATAACCTGCAAAACTAATGCGGTCAGGCCAGACTCCACAAGGAACAACGAAGTCAAGCTAGCCATCCCTCATTTGGATTATTGTTTGCATTATGTGCATTACAGTAATGAACTGCAGTGGCTTCAGAGTGCCAGTTCCTTTATTTATGAACATATGAACATGAATATGGACATGAAATGATATTAAAAAAAAATGTGTGAAATGAAATCACACATCAGAATTTCACGTGAATACATTGGTTCGAGTCTTGGGGTAGTCCAGTATGCCTCAGATGTAGATCGGTCCTTGGACATATCAAATTTTTAAAAATTAATTTTTCCCAAATCACTTTTATATTACAATACTTTAGTTTGAGTCTACGAGTGCTCCAGTGTCCCCCAGAAGTTGATCCATTCTTGGATAGCTCCCCTTTTTTTAATAAAGGGACTTGCACTTCAAAATCTTTCTTTAGTAGTTTTTGAAAACAAAGGTTTGAATCGAATGTTGTATCACCTAAAACAATACACATGAAAGTTAGTATAAGTCAATGCAGATTTACAGTGTAGCAAATAAGTATTTAGTCAACCACTAATTGTGCAAGTTCTCCCACTTGAAAATATTAGAGAGCCCTGTTATTATCAACATGGTTAAACCTCAACCATGACAGACAGAATGTGGAAAAAAAAAACAGAAAATCACATTGTTTGATTTTTAAAGAATTTATTTGCAAATCATGGTGGAAAATAAGTATTTGGTCAATACCAAAAGTTCATCTCAATACTTTGTTATGTACACTTTGTTGGCAATAATGAAGGCCAAGCGTTTTCTGTGACTCTTCACAAGCTTTTCACACACTGTTGCCGGCATTTTGGCCCATTTCTCCATGCGGCTCTCCTCTAGAGCAGTGATGTTTTGGGGCTGCCATTGGGCAACATGGACTTTCAACTCCCTCCACAGATTTTCTATGGGGTTGAGACCTGGAGACTGGCTATGCCACTCCAGGACCTTGAAATGCTTCTTACGAAGCCACTCCTTTGTTGCCCTGGCTGCGTGTTTGGGATCATTATCATGCTGAAAGACCCAGCCACGTCTCATCTTCAATGCCCTTGCTGATGGAAGGAGATTTTCACTCAAAATCTCTCAAAATATGGCCCCATTCATTCTTTCCTTTACAAAGATCAGTCGTCCTGGTCCCTTTGCAGAAAAACAGCCCCAAAGCATGATGTTTCCACCCACACGCTTCACAGTGGGTATGGTGCAATTCAGTATTCTTTTCCCTCCAAACAAGAGAACCTGTGTTTCTACCAAAAAGTTCTATTTTGGTTTCATCTGACCGTAACACATTCTCCCAGTCCTCTTCTGAATTATCCAAACGCTCTCTAGCGAACTGCAGACGGGCCTGGATGTGTACTTTCTTCAGTAGGGGGACACGTCTGGCAGTGCAGGATTTGAGTCCCTGGCGGCGCATTGTGTTACTGATAGTAGCCTTTGTTACTGTGGTCCCAGCTCTCTGTAGGTCATTTACTAGGTCCCCCCGTGTGGTTCTGGGATTTTTGCTACCTGTTCTTGTTATTATTTGGACGTCACGGGGTGAGGAGGGAGTTGAAAGTCCGTGTTGCTCAACGACAGCGCCAAAACATCACTGCTCCAGAGGAGATCTGCATGGAGGAATGGGCCCAAATAACCAGCAACAGTGCGTAAAAAGCTTGTGAAGAGTTACAGAAAACGTTTGGCCTTAGTTATTGCCAACAAAGGGTACATAACAAAGTATTGAGATGAACTTTTGGTATAGACCAAATACTTACTTTCCACTATGATTTGCAAATAAATTCTTTAAAAATCAAACAATGTGATTTTCTGTGTTTTTTTTCCGCCTTCTGTCTCTCATGGTGACCCATGTTGACAATTACAGGCTTCTCTAATATTTTCAAGTGGGAGAACTTGCACAATTAGTGGTTGACTAAATACTTATTTGCCCCCACTGTATTTTTGCATTGATCATTTAGCCTATCATGTAATTAGGTTATTACTTGTGAGAAATGTAGCCCTGACCCCCGTTCAATAATCTGTTTAGTCTTATTTAATGTCCCGTCCCCAGCAAAATGTGTAAATGCAGGTTATGCTGTTATATCGTCCCTCCCAATGTTGAGACCAAACCTTGTGTCAACAAGCAAAACGATATAAATCAGTATTAAGGGTACAATATTTAACAATATAGTTACAATAGTTAGAATTTTCGAAATTCTAGTGAAAATCAGTTAAGTGATTGCGCACCACCAAATCCCCTCACATGTACTCAAAGGTGTTCCTCAAGGAAGGGTTCGAGGTCCATGAGGTTTTCTTGAATAGGTCGAATCGTTCCATTGGTCTTATATCAAGAACAATAAAAGAACTACCTTAAAACTCCTCACCAGTATTTAGCAGCACTTCTCAAAGAAGTGTTCAAGAAAAGTTTTCTAGATAGGGTTGAATTACTCCTTCTCTTAGCAAAACAGTAAAACCAACCCAATTTAGCTTCACCCGCAGACAAGGATAACTGCTTCCTACTGACTGGATTTTGAGGTGTCGTGTAACCCAACAAAGGATGAATTCACTTTTTTACGATTATTTTGTGGTTTGATGCCAACATCTGTTGCCTGTTAGTAGTCCTGCAGGTGCAGTCAATTCCCAGGCCCTGCTTAGCCACTATTTATTGCTTTAAAGCTGTAAGCCGGTTGCCCGTACATGGTTGCAAAAACACATCGGGAATCTATGATAGCATGAAAAATTCATAATTGGACATGTGCGGCCCAGTTGTGCATTTGAGTTCATCTGTCAGGCAAGACGTGGGGACACTTTAGGAATCTAAACCGGAGTGGAAACAAATTAGAATAATCTAATTGAGTAAAATGTAACCAATTAAAAAAAAAGAATGAAAAAAAAGACACTAGAGCCAACTAGCAGACACACACAAAGTAGCAATACAGCACTAAAATGACGGGGTGCGACGAAATAAGGTGCCCTTGTAGTGCAGTGTTATTTTTGGCAGCCCTTTTAATGTTCGTTTTAGTCTTAGAATCTTTTGGACGATAATACTTATTAGTAGAGATGTCCGATCGTCCGATGTCGGGTCCGATCACGTCATTTTCAAAGTATCGGAAGTTGTCTGAAGGTTTAAGAGGAAGCTTGCCATTAGTATTAGCCTAATGCTAACGCGAATGTGAATACTACGCTAATGTTATGAGTTACATTTAGTGTGTGATGATCACTCAGCACAGACCTTTAAAGGCTAACGCAACATTGCATATTCTCTCTGGCAAAGATAAGAAAACAAATCGTAACGTGTGTGCAAGCCTGGAGACTGGAGAGCATCAGCACGTCACATAAGTGACACAATCAGACACTGCTACAATGCAGGCTAACTACACATAAAATGTCACACATTGTGAACATTTGACGGAAACTATTGCTCATTTTCGTCTCGTTGTCGTCTGATCAGATAAAAACTTGCATTAGTCTCGTTATGTTTTAGTCTTCCAAAACACGTTTTTAGCTCGTTCTCTTCTCATCATCGTCATGAAAAAAAGTGTTCGTTGACAAAATATTTTTGTTATATTCATCTTTGACAAAAACAACGCTGATGCAGTGTATTGTGTACTTTTTGAGATCTATTTTCTAACCGCTGGTTGCCCTACGCAAAATGGCCGCCAACTACCTACTGTGTGAAAAAAGTCGCACTTGTCCCCATGATAATAGATGCCCAATCATGTGGCGTCCAATCATCCTTCTGCTGTGAATTTAAATGGGTTTAGTACGAGTAGATGTTGAACCCATTTGAAGTGGGAGGGTGGGAATGGCATGAATGTACGTTTATTCTCTGCAACCTTCCCACTTAAAATGGTTTGGACATCTATCACTGTCAACGGCAGAAAAGGAGTAAAGCAGTGTCTGACCAAGCCATGATAGCAATTAGTTTACAGTCAAGTGAATATGCAGTAATTTATTTATTCATTTTTTAAGTGTATTTTTTTTTCATTGTTACAGCATTGGTACAGTATCGGCATCGGCCGATACCACACAGATGGTTGTTGAAATCGGCATCAGGAGCCAAAAAAAATCAGTGTAACACTATTAAATCTTCTTCTTTTCCTTTCGGCTTAAATACACAAATGTTAAAATAAATTAAAAACAAACTTTGAAGTAAAAAATATAAAAAGGTAAAATGACTAAATCAATAACATACATCAAAATAAACCACAGGGGAAAAAAATTTGATTGTGTAACTAAAGCCTCAAATTCTATGTACAGTGGTGTGAAAAAGTATCTGAACCTTTAGGAATTCCTCGCATTTCTGCATAAAATCACCATCAAAAGTGATCTGATCTTTGTCAAAATCACACAGATGAAAAAAACAGTGTCTGCTTTAACGAAAACCACCCAAACATATATAGGTTTTCATATTTTAATGAGGATAGTATGCAAACAATTGCAGAAGCTGGAAAGATAAGTGAACCTTCACATTTAATATTTTGTGGCGCTCCCTTTGGCAGCAATAACTTCAATCAGACGCTTCCTGTAGCTGCAGATCAGCCTGGCAGATCAATCAGGACTAATCTTGGTCCATTCTTCTCTACAAAACTGCTGTAGTTGAGTCAGATTCCTGGGATGTCTGGCATGAATCGCTGTCTTTAGGTTTTGTCACAGCATCTCTATGGGGTTCAAGTCTGGGCTTTGACTTGGCCACTCCAGAACTTGTATTTTATTCTTCTGAAACCATTCTGAAGATTTACTTCTGTATTTTCGATCATTGTCTTGTTGCAGCATCCATCCTCTTTTTAGCTTCAACTGTCTGACAGTCGGCCTCAGGTTTTCCTGCAAAACATCCTGATAAACTTTTGAATTAATTCTTCCATTAATGATTGCAAGTTGCCCAGGCCCTGAGTAAGCAAATCAGCCCCAAATCATGATGGTTCCTCTACCATGCTTCACGGTGGGGATGAGGTGTTGATGTTGGTGAGCTGTTCCATTTTTCATCCACACATGACGTTGTGTGTTACTCCCAAACAATTCAACTTAGTTTCATCAGTGTTAGGTTTTGCGTTGGTTTTCTCATAGTGTGACTTGTCCCTGTGATTGCCCATTGATTTCACCTGTTGTGCCTCCGAGTGTATCACCTGTTCCTCGTTGTGTCGTTACCCCTCGTCTCTGTGTGTATATAAGCTCCCAGTTTCTTTTCGCTCCTTGTTGCGTCATTGTCTATGTCAATGTCGATGTCGAAGTCCTGTCCAAGCCCTCGTGTATTAGTTCCTCCGATATAGTAAGTTTTGTTTGAACCTTGCATTTTTGATCCCCAGTATTTTTGGTTGTACTTTGTGCTTTTGTTAGTTATTATTAAAACGTTTTTTGAGTTCACTGCCACCTGCCTTGCTGCCTTTTGTTTCCCTGCATTTGGGTCACACCACCTGCCTGCCCGGTTTCCCTGACAATCAGTCCACAAAATATTTTGCCAAAACGTCTGTTGAGTGTCCAAGTGCCTTTTTGCGAACATTAATTGAGCAACAATGTTTTTTTTTTTTTTTTAGACAGCAGTGGCTTCCTCCGTGGAGTCCTCCCATGAACACCATTCTTGGCCATAGTTTTACATATAGCTGATGTGTAACACAGAGATATTGGACATTGCCAGTGATTTCTGTAAGTCTTGAGCGGACACTCTAGGGTTCTTTTTTTACCTCTCCGAGTATTCTGCGCTGAACTCTTGGTATCATCTGTGGTGGACGGCCACTCCTTGGGAGAGAAGCAACAGTGCCAAACTCTCTCCATTAGTAGACAACTTCTCTGACTGTCGACTGATGAACATCCAGACTTTTAGAGATGATTTTGTATCCTTTCCCAGCTTTATATACAAATCAACAATCTTTGATCGCCGGTCTTCAGACATCTCTTTTGACCGAGCCATGATACACATCAGAAATTGCTTCTTATCAAGACTATTCTTACCAGGTGTGTGTTTTATAGTGCGCAGGGCAGCTTTAAACTACTCATCAGTGATTGGGCACACACCTGACTTAAATTGTTTGGTAAAAATTGGTTTTAATTGCTCTTTAAGTGTCCTTAGACAGAGGTCACTAGCTTATTTTCTCCCCTTTTGTCATTGTTTGCATGCCATCCTCATTAAAATATGAAAACCTATAAATGTTTGGGTGGTTTTAGTTCAAGCAGACACTGTTTTTTCATCTGTGTGATATTGACAAAGATCAGATCACATTTGATGGTGATTTTATGCAGAAATATGAGAAATTACAAAAGCTTCAGATACTAATTTTCATACCACTGAATATTGATTGGTTATGTTTGTGTATGAGGCAACATTGTGAAACAGATGACTAATATGTGAAAGAATGTTATGTTAAAACCTTACAATATTTAGAGGACAAATAGGAAAAAAGTAAAACCTAGAATTTTTCTTCCAGTAAGCCATGACAGATTTTCAAGTGACGGTAAAGCCTTGAAGACGTCTCCACGGAGACGACGTTGCTGCTTTAGCTGGACACGGATGAAGCGCGTGCGTCCACAGCTGCCGTCCGATCCGCTTTGAACTGGCATCTGTGAGCGTTCGCATGGCGGGAGAAATTTTTAGCCCTCAGATTTGTGGCTTGGCCGAACTGGAAACGGCAACCATAAGCAGCCGTGAGTAAACTGAACAAAGAAGTCGTGCTGAGAAAAAAATGAGTATAAGATTGTAAGACTGGAGAAGACTTCCAAGTTGCTTATTAAATCGTTGAATTTTTGCGGGTGCAGTTGGGACTGTCAGTTGAAGCTTGATAGTGAAGATTACTGGCAGTAATCGGTGCTGCCAAATAGTCAAGCTAGTAGCCATAGGCGGATTTTAAGGGGGGGTGGGGGGCAGGGCCCCTGCTGGCCGAAAAGTGTCATTGCATGAAATTGACTTTCCTATATATATATAAAAGTTGTAAAGCAATAAAACTGCGAGAAAAATGAATGAAATGAACAAAAAAATATATTTTTATAATGGGTCAAAATTATTTTTCGAACAATTCATGTGAGTAACACCTTAGACGGTTATTTACTTTGCATATAATTTTCAAAAAAAATAAAATAAAATAGGGGAGGGCAATTTTATTTTTCAAATGATTTTTTTCTTTGATTGAAATTTTTTTTTTTTTTTTGATTGAATGATTTAGACACAAATGTCCAACCCATAATATGGCTCAAACACAAAAAGGATTACTTCAATCAAATAAAACATTTTCAATGAAAAATTAAGTGTTCAAATGCATTTTTTAATCTCAAATATTTTTTCGCATTCAAAAATGTTTTCTATGATTGAAATTTCTTTTTTTGATTGATTTTTCTTTTTGAAAATATATATTTTTGAAGCAACTTATTTTTTGATTGAATAATAAAGACAAAAATGTCCTATCCAAAATGTTTTTTTGACTTTCAAATTTATTTTTGCATTCAAACACATTTTTTTTTTTTTTTATTGAAGCAACTTTTTTTATTGAATAAGAACGACACAAATCTACCTCCATATGGCTCCGCCCAGGGGATACAATTTTTGACTGGGGTAACTACATTGGCACAACACCGGCGGGCGTACTATATTCAATTGTTGACGAGCTTGGCGAAAAGTATTGCCTAAGCAGCCTGATTTAGAATTCCCCTCAAGAATGATGGGAAACAAAAAAAACGCTCATTGTCAACGTATTATTATAAATATTCATGTAAGTTAATTTTGTTGCTGACACTGCGTTTCAGGGTCATCAACATGTTGTGCCCCCCCCCCCGCCCCAAAAGTCAAACTCCGCCAATGCTAGCAGCTAATGATGCAACAATCAATTAACTCGAGTATTCGATTAGAAAAAAAAAAGATTCAAATTAAATTTTGCTGCTTCGAGTATTCGTTTAAATTTAAGTGGCGTTGCAATGGTTTATTTTGAAAGTGTTTGCATTTAGTTTTATTGATCTGGGTGGATACTCTGCCTTCTAGTCTGCCTCATTTCACATGGCTGAATCCAGGTGCTCCCTGTTAAGACCAAAGTGAGTTACAATTTTGTTTGAGCTAATGTTTTTTTTTTTTTTATGCACCCGTTATTTAGTTTAAAGGTATTTTTAGCCTATTTTTGTGGGAATATGTGTCTGAACCATTTGTTAAGAGCATTGTAAAAAAGTTAGCATTTTATAGCATTTAAACTAGCGGACTTTTGATATGTAAGTTAGCCAGTTGTTCTTTTGTTGTACATAGATCCTCATTTACGTATTTATTTTTTATACCATTTGAGGCTCAGCTCAGGTAATTTAAATTTTTCATGTCCCTTATCCGATTACTCGATTATTCGAACCAATGGTTCATCAATTAATCGACTACTCAAATAATCGATAGCTGCAGCCCTACTAGCAGCATAAGAAGGTGTTCCTACTGAGGACATTCAGCAGGAGCTGCGCCAGCTTGCGATCACGAGCTTTGTCAAAGTCCATTTTTTATTTTTCGCCTCTCTAAGCCATAACGCACACCTGTTGACAGCAGCTTTTTTTTTTTTAAACTGCTATTCAGATTTTTTTTCTCAACATGGTTGGAGGCGTCCTGTATAGCTGCTGATAGATTTTGTCAGGAGGACGCTTAACGTGTTCCCACTCGCACTTGCTGTGGCCGCTGCCAGCATTTAGCACACGATAGTAGAGTGCTTGAAATTTTTTAATAGACCACCAATCATCATCCAATGTTATAGGATTTGATTTCTGTAAACTCTGTCATTAGACTTTGGGGGATCATCTCCTTAAGTGCCACTGACAGCGATAGATGGTCAATTGATCTGATAAAAAGAAAGTGAACGATTACTGCCCCTTAAAGTCATTATGCATTGGAATTTGGACGTCAATCACCGTTAATGGCATGCAATGCTTTAATATCTGGTTGCCAGATTGCGTCATTCACATCCTCCACAGCTGGCCCATTACTTCCAATCTAAAGCGTATCTGATATTACATATTTGCACCATCAAATCTCTTTCCAACTTGTTCGTATGTTCAACGCATGACTGATTTGGCTGAATGTAAGGCGCTTCCATCAGATTTCGTGTTGTCGAGCGTGACTATGTGCCACCACTACGTCAGCCGACTTAGTGTCCGATTAAAGGGAAACTCTGAACTGTTAAAGACTTTTAAGCTCTAATAAGTAGAGGTGGGAATCTTGCGGCACCTAACGATTCGATTCAGATTGCGATTCAGAGGCTACGATTCAATTAGAAAGTGATTATTGATGCACTCCCCAGCTACGTATTAGCTGCTTTTAATGTTTCGTACATTAGTTACAAAAATTGTACAAAAATCCTCTCAGGCTTAAATAAACTACTATTTCAGTATCAAGTTACGAGCTAGGCGGCACGGTGGCTGAGTGGTTAGGACGTCTGCCTCACAGTTCTGAGATCAAGGGTTTAATCCCGGGCTTCGGCCTTGCTGTGTGGAGTTTGCATGTTCTCCCCGTGCCTGCGTGGGTTTCCTCCGGGAACTGCGGTTTCCTCCCACATCCCAAAAACATGCATGGTAGGCTGATTGAACACTCTGAATTGTCCGTAGGTATGATTATGTGCGTGAATGGTTGTATGTCTCCTTGTGCCCTGTGATTGGCTGGCAACCAGTTCAGGGTGTCCCCTGCCTACTGCCCGTAGTTGGCTGGGTTAGCCGTGACCCTCGTAAGGAAAAAGCGGCATGGAAAATGAATGAATGAATGAATAACGATGATCTTTTAAGAACTACAACTCTTTCCATCTGTGGATACCTTTAAAGATACTCGCTTGTTTGTCCTGCAGAAAAAAAAAACTGAGTTTTATACGAAAATCCACCAGTTGAGAATGAGACAAAATAAGGAAAAACAAAGTTCAGCCCATAATTCTGCAAAGGAGACACATTATTTTTATGAACTTTCCGTGTGACAAGCAACAATGAAGGATATTAAGTAGTCTTGCACTGCGACTAAAACTAGTACATTTTTTTAATATATATATTTTTTTTAATGTGGTTTTGGTACTGTATCAGCATCAGCCGCTAACACACATATAGCCGCATATCAGTATTGGAAGCCAAAAAAATTATATTGGTGGAACACAATTAACAAGGATCGCCACAATTTACAGTAATTCTCCACTGTGAGCAGGTGAAACATTTTTATCCAAGAAGAAACTAAGGGCCTGCTTCAGCAAAACGGAGACTTTAAGGTCTTCACATCTACAAAACAAGATGTACTAACAAACAATAACAATGGATTTTGAATCAACTTTACATCTGTACTGTAATGTGATTTATCCATTTATCCATTTACATTTATCCAATATGAGACTGCGGGCATGCAATAGCAAAACTGAGACTTGGGATTCAAATCAACAATTGTGACAAGAAATAGTAACAAATAGCATTCGAGAACTAAACTCTCCTTTACTTCTCCACTGTAAGGTGACATTTTTATCTACGAGGGGACTACTGCCTCCCTGCAAGTAAAGGCATTAAGTCTGGATGTTACCTGCTAAGCTAACTAACCCATGATTGAAAAAAAAAGTAAGGCACTTTTCTAGTGACTCATCAAATCTTCTTCAATTCACCTCCCGTTAGTGTCTGGCCTTTGTTAAAAAGAATCCAGTGCCTCTTTCCCGCTCTGATTTGTCAAACAAGCTCCCTAGTACAAAACCATCTGTTATATTTGAGTGCTCTCACTCACAAGCTAAACTCAACTGTGATTTGATTAAAAACAGGCTGCCGCATGTCCGGATAAGACTAATGTGGGCAAACAGCTAATGTGGACCAAAGTAATGGATACCCCCACCCACAGAGTTGGGGGGTTGGAGGGTTCCCAAGTTATGAAGCATATCCAATCCTCAGTGAAAACAACTTAGGGAAAGCCTTACATTCTTTAAATAGTGACTACGATCGGGTTACCGTGGCGTCGCGGTGTGTAACGCTACTCACCATGTGTCGGGTGACATCATCCGCTACTGGGACAGGTGCATTGGTTCATTTCTAATTTGAAAAGCTCCCAGTGCCCTTTTAAATGCTCTTACTGACAACAGTGGAAAAGTATGAAGGCATCATTTACTTTTGTAAGGTAAGGGGACAAAATTATCCAAGCGTAGACTGTGGACATATTACTGCAAAATGGAGCTACTTAAGTCCAAGGGCAAAACAATGTGCTAATAAATAATAATTACCTAGACACGGTGGGTAGACACATTTACAGTGGGGCAAATATGTATTTAGTCAACCACCAATTGTGCAAGTTCTCTTACTTGAAAAGATTAGAGAGGCCTGTAATTGTCAACATGGGTAAACCTCAACCATGAGAGACAGAATGTGGAAAAAAAAAATTGAAAATCACAGTTTGATTTTTAAAGACTTTATTACCAAGTTAGAGTGGAAAATAAGTATTTGGTCACCTACAAACTAGCAAGATTTCTGCCTGTCAAAGAGGTCTAACTTCTTCTCACGAGGCTCCACTCGTTACCTGTATTATTGGCACTGTTTTAACTCATTATCGGTATAAAAGACATCTTTCCACAACCTCAGTCAGTCACACTCCAAACTCCACTATGGCCAAGACTAAATAGCTGTCGAAGGACACAAGAGACAAAATTGTAGACCTGCACCAGGCTGGGAAGACTGAATCTGCAATAGGTAAAATGCTTGATGTAAAGAAAACGGTGGGAACAATTATTAGAAAATGGAAGACATACAAGACCACTGATAATCTCCCTCGATCTGGGGCTCCATGAAAGATCTCACCCCGTGGCGTCAAAATGATAACAAGAACGGTGAACAAAAAGCCCACAACCATACGGAGGACCTAGTGAATGACCTACAGAGAGCTGGGACCACAGTAACAAAGGCTACTGTCAGTAACACAATGCGCCGCCAGGGACTCAAATCCTGCACTGCCAGACATGTCCCCCTGCTGAAGAAAGTACACGTCCAGGCCCGTCTGCGGTTCGCTGGAGAGGATTTGGATGATCCAGAAGAGGACTGGGAGAATGTGTTATGGTTAGATGAAACCAAAATAGAACTTTTTGGTCGAAACACAGGTTCTCATGTTTGGAGGAGAAAGAATACTGAATTGCATCAGAAGAACACCATACCCACTGTGAAGCATGGGGGTGGAAACATCATGCTTTAGGGCTGTTTTTCTGCAAAGGGACCAGGACAACTGATCTGTGTAAAGGAAAGAATGAATGGGGCTATGTATCGAGAGATTTTGAGTGAAAATCTCTTTCCATCAGCAAGGGCATTGAAACACGAGACGTGGCTGGGTCTTTCAGCATGACAATGATCCCAAACACACAGCCAGGGCAACAAAGGACTGGCTTCGTATGAAGCATTTCAAGGTCCTGGAGTGACCTAGCCAGTCTCCAGATCTCAACCCCATAGAAAATCAGTGGAGGGAGTTGAAAGTCTGTGTTGTTCAACGAAAGCCCCAAAACATCACTGCTCTAGAGGAGATCTGCATGGAGGAATGGGCCAAAATACCAGCAACAGTGTGTGAAAAGCTTGTGAAGAGTTACAGAAAACGGTTGGGTACATAACAAAGAATTGAGATGAACGTTTGGTATTGACCAAATACTTATTTTCCACCATGATTTGCAAATAAATTCTTTAAAAATCAAACAATGTGATGTTCTGTTTTTTTTTTCACATTCTGTCTCTCATGGTTGAGGTTCAGCCATGTTGGCAATTACAGGCCTCTCTAGTATTTTCAAGTGGGAGAACTTGCACAATTAGTGGTTGACTAAATACTTATTTGCCCCACTGTATATCCAAAAGGAGACTACGGGCAGTGAATTTTCATTCACTTTGAGAATTATAGTCCTAGTCATGGACTAGTCTGGTACTAGCCTTGTTCATCACTGAGATTGTAATGGTACAAGCCTCTCACTTGTCTGGTACTCTAAATCCCTTTTTGCCGACAAGACAACAGAATAAAGACCCCAAAATGGTATAGGTGGATTCCTGCCATATACCAGGTGAGGACTGTTGATGACTCATACCGTACTGCTATGAAAATAATTCGCATTCCAAAGAAAATCTGAAATTAAAGCTGAAATTGAAACAACTCAACTCATTTGTTCAAAGTGAGTCGTGATGCTAACACATCACATTTGAGCTGTCCTTGAAATGTAGAGATGTTTATCACATCTGCCCCGAGGTGTCAAATGTATGCAGCTGTTCACGCGTGGCCGCGTGAGCTAAAATTAGTCAGTGTAATGGCGGCGGTCCCGTAAGCGTGAAATACACTGCAACGTTTTACTGTAGTCGCATGCGTTGAGGACGTTTAAAATGACAGAGGTGCTGAATGCGCGCCTTGCTTCACAATTGCTTGTTTGTCACCGTTAAGACACCTCTCTCTGGTTTTAACGAGGGTTAACGAAACTCAATCTGTGACATTTAGGATTGAGCCAGAAATTGCAGGATTGTTTCCAGCAATTTCTTTTCAAAACACAATTTCTGGATTAGCATACAATATTGAGTTTTCAGACTAGTGAATACAATTTAAGAATGTATGCTTGGCACTCTTTCACAGCCACCATAAGACCATTTTTTGTCAAAGAAATTTCATGGCTGCGATGATGTCTCTCTGGCATTTGTGTGCTCCGAAGCCTGGACTGCAGCTATCGTTTTCATCTAGTTCCCGCCTCGGGGCAGTAGAGAACACAACTGCAGGATTCTTCAGGCATCCTACCGAGGCGATGAGATGCCCCGCGGAGACGTCGGCCAAGGTCAACTCCCGGACGAGGAAATGCGGGCGGAATTCCGAGGAGCGAGGTCTCACTCTTGGTGAAAGCGGTGTTGTGCTCTGGCGACCGGTCAAAAACCACCAGCTTGATGTAACAAAGGAAGCTTTGTAACTCAAAACGTGACTTGACATGCACACTTCAGGGGAAAAAAAGAAATCATAC
This sequence comes from Corythoichthys intestinalis, assembly GCF_030265065.1. Classification (NCBI taxonomy): domain Eukaryota; kingdom Metazoa; phylum Chordata; class Actinopteri; order Syngnathiformes; family Syngnathidae; genus Corythoichthys; species Corythoichthys intestinalis. The sequence goes on along the minus strand of NC_080405.1, from coordinate 48,302,579 downwards.
ACTCGTAAATTACTCTGAAGTGCTTTATATAACAAGAGCAGAAGCAGATTAGAACAAGGCAACAACCATAGTTGACATTCTGGATGACAAGGACCAGACTACAATGACATGGATATCTGCATAGACTTGACTACTAGAAGACCAGATGAAAACCACAGTAGAAACAAGCTATTTCTCGACTAGTACGAATTTAGAGTCACACTAGTCTAAAACTAATACCGGACAAGAGAGTAGAGACCAGACTGGAGATTAGAGAATAGACAGAGTAGTATCAGAAGAATAAGATTCTACCAGACGAGACTAGTACCATTCTAACAACAGACCACAAGAAGAATACTTCAGGACTACTGTCAAAAGGAAGGGAGTTAGATTGTTAACAAGTTAACAAGTACCAAAATTGAAACAGACACATATCGGACTAGAACCAGACAACTTGAAGACCAGTTCAATCCTTGTCCTATATTATAACTAGACCACTACGAGGCAAGTACAGTATTTCTACAAAACTTCTACCAGGCTAGAACCAGGCCAGAACAAGATTAGAACTGGACTAGCACCAGATTTATGCAAAATTTGAACCAGATTCCTGCCAGGCTATGAGTAAACTAGAACTAGGATAGTATCAAACTACTATGAGTGTATACCCAGAGCAACCAGATTATGACCAGTCCATCCATCCAGGGGCCGTTTACATGGCGATTCTCCGAGAAGACGAAAAATTTCATGTTTGCATTTATATGGTTCCGTCTCCATTCGAACAGTGTCGCAATTCTGCATGAAAAAGATGTAGTATTCATGCCAGGTCCTATGGGGCAGTGCAAATTTACAAGGCGACAGCGAATGATCCACTTTGACCTCCCCAGCCCGGAAGACAACATGCCCGCCCACTCCAAGCAATGGTATTTTCTTTTGTTCAAAAAGGCGCAAAAATGGAAACATTCAACATATTTATATTAAAAATATTATAAAAACAATCAATTAAAGCCGACTTTCCGCCATTTTTGCTGTTTTTAATGTTTAGTAGCACCGCTGCGCACGCCCAATGTGATGTGTACGAGTGCTGACGTGTCCCGCGCCGCGGGAGCTTTTGGTATGCATGCGGAGCAAGCCCCCCTCAAGCCCCCACAATCAAATTCTTCCACTTTGGGGGTAGGATTCCAAGGTTTGCGTCTTTGCCTTCTGTCTTCGCCGACACCATACGAACACGACGCCACTCCACAACACAGTCATTGCGTCTTTGTGTCGCAGAGTCGCCATGTAAACTGCCCCATAGTCTCTCCAGCGTGTCCTGGGTCGTCCCCGGGTCCTTCCACCGGTAGTGCATGCCCGGAACACCTCTCCAGGAGGCATCCGAACCAGATGCCCGAGCCACTTCGGCTGGTTCCTCTCAACGCGGAGGAGGAGCAGCTCAACGCCGAGTCCCTCCAAATGACCGAGCCTCTCACCCTATCTCCAAGCGAGAGTCTGGACACACTGCGGAGGAAACTCCGCTTGTATCCAGGATCTTGTTTTTTCGGTCACGAGCCACAGCTCGTGACCATAGCTGAGGGTAGGAACGTAGATTGACTGCTAAATCACCACTACGGACCAGTGCAGAGTCCGCTGTACTGCAGACGTTGCACCGATCCACCTGTTGATCTCCCGCTCCCTCCTACCCTCACTCATCACCAGTCTAAGGGGCTGTTTACATGGTGACTCTCCGAGAATACGAAAAATTTCTAATTTGCATTTATATGGTTCCGTCTCCATTCAAACAATGACCGCGTGAAAACAACGTAGTATTCATGCCAGGCCCTAGGAGGCAGTGCAGTTTTAGAAGGCCACAGACAATGATGCATTTTGACCCTAACAACCTCCTAAGCCCGGAAGACAATATAATAAAATGAAAACATTCAACGTGTTTAAATTAAAAGTATCGTATTGGCCCGAATATAAGACGGCCCTGATTATAAGACGACCCTCTCTTTTTCAAGACTCAAGTTTGAAAAAAGACTTATTGAACACCAAATTAATTTTTACACAGAAAATAATTACAATACATCTGAAACAAACGATTATAACGATACGTTTGAGAGAGAAAGCATGTTATTTTGCCTCATTAAAATCTTAACATCTGAACATTTAAATATGTAAACCAAAGTGCAATCACATTTGTAAACGAATGGCTTCTGGTTTTTGAAATGTAAATAAACCAATCTATTGTCATAAAACAACAAAATTGCAATAACTGCATTAACCATCAAAGTGAAGTCTAACTGTAACTGTAGTCTTGAAACAAATCTGAATAAGGAAAAACAGTGCAATAAAATAATGCAAACTGGTTAAACTTGAGAGTAGCTGAGATCTGTCATGACAGAACGTCACTTCTAGTGTCGTGAATGGGTATAATGTCTAGACCGCGAATATAAGACGACGCCAACTTTTTCAGTCTTATTTCAATGCAAAAAACACCGTCTTATACTCGGGCCAATACGGTATTATAAAATCCGTAAAGTAAAGCCGACCTTCCGCCATATTTGCTGTATATAATGTTTATTAGCGGCACTGCTTACGACCAATGTGTGCGAGTGCTGACGTTATTGGCGCGGGATCATTCCATTGATATGGATGCAGAGCAAGCCCCCCGCCCCAAGCCCCCGCAATCGAATCCTTCCAATTTGGAGGCCGGATTCAGTGGTTTGCGTCTTCGCCTTCCGTTTTCGCCGACACCATATGAAGGCGAGGCCATGTAAACTGCCCCTCGTTTTGATATTCATAACAAACTAGAACAACCCTACCAAAAGATTAGTACCAATACTGAACTTAACCCAAACTACTACCAGGCTAGAATGAAGTCAGAGTCAATCTCTGTCCATAAAATAATCAAAAAAGAGATACGGTATTTCATGCCATTTACTGGTATAAACATTTCTGTGGCATGTTTATTTAATCTGTTATTATAATGGATCATCATTTTAGTCTAAACTAGTTTGATCTTGTCGAGTTTTCTCCTATTTGTTGGAGTCAAACCATCATCATTTTCCGATAATGGGCTCGTAAAGTACGGTATGTCAAAATGGTAAACACAAGTGTCTTACACAAGATTCGATAAGTTATGCAAGATTCTTTGTAAACGAGCTGGCGTTATAAAGGGAATTTAGTAGATGAAAGTGGCAAATTACAGAGCAGCGGGTCACGAAAGCTAGAAAATCAAAGAAAAAATGAGGGAGCGTCTCAGTCACATGTTGATTGACAGCTATGTGCTCTAACAAGTAAGCTCGACTGACTGCAGAGAGGCTTGGATTCACGACCTCGAAGATCACAAGATAACTAATACCCTATGGACGATATGACGGAATTTTTTTGCGGTTTTGAAACCCTGACGTTTTCATACCACGGTATACCGAGAAACCGGTAATCAGCACTACGTACACTGCAGGTGTAACATTTACATATGCAACTCACATATTGTCTAGTTAGGCATGATCGGATCTAATTCATTCAAAACAAAATACCGAGTAATATCATCAGCTTTTAAATATGCCATTAATTAAAAAGAAATATTTTCTTGCTTTGTATATGGCGGAAAACACTGAGGTGACTTGAAGTTCGCTCTGAGACCCCCAATTTGGCCAGATTTCAAACTTGTCCAATATGCATGTGTGATACATCATTGGAAAGCTTAAAACCTCAAATTTTCTGGGGGAAGAAAAGGTTTGAACAGGAGGGCATTATTATTATAGAATTACAGACGCCATGACTTTAACGAGATATTATCGCGTACTTACCTTGTTTCGATCCAAAAACTCCATGTAGCATGTATCACTGAGTGTCAAGACAAAAATGTGAATGGCCACAGCTGGATTTTGGGGGGATTTTATGGGTGAAACATGGTAATATAAAAAGGGTCGCGATGCAGAAATCGCAGACATCAAGGAGTGGTCGAGATGTTCTTTTTCATGTATTTACCCTTTTAAACATTTTTTTCCCGATTTTTCTTTGTTTGGATCGATCATTTATCATCTAAAATATTGGGGGAAATGCGACGGTAACCAAAAAAATACAATTAAGCGACAGTTATGAATGGTGTTATACTTATATAGTGCTTTTCCACCTTTCAAGGCGCTTTACACTATATCGCCATCCACCTACTGGTGACGCAGCACCAGGAGCAACATGGGGTTCAGTATCTTGCTCAAGGACACTTAGGCGAGTTCATCAGGGCGGAGAATTGAACCCACAACCTCTGGTTTGGGGGACAACTACTCTACCACTGAGCCACGCCACCCATTATGAGGTAAATATCCATGACTTTTTTACAGACGCCATTTTTTACATTGTGACATAATTTGTTTAAAAGTTTAAAATATGTGAGAGAATAATTTTTTAAAGGGTTTTTTTTTAAACGAAATATGAGACATAAATTAACGATTCTAAGCTAAATACGACAGACATTTTGAATAATAAATATAATTAATTACCTTCGTTTTATTGCGGGGTATAAACAAAAGCGGTTGGGCGATGTCTGTAAACTGGGGTTTTCAGGGTAAAACGGACAAATTAAAAATAGTTCGGGGGCTTAATGCGCCATGAATCTGCTATGGCAGCATATAGACATATTGTTCTATCAAAAACAATAGGTGTTTTGGCTTAAAATACAGCTGTTTCTTTTAAAGAGGAGTGCAAGAACAGAAACCGCTTTTTCAGTCTTGTCTGTGTTTTCCGCCATATATTAATGTATTAATTGCTTTGTATTTTTTTATTGTTGTATGTCAAATGAAGAATGTAAAAATAATAGTTTCTCTTTCCTTCTTATCAAATGTTTGAACAGAGGAAAATTGAAAACATTTTTATATTTCATGTGTTTTAATTAAAATGACTTTCTAAATTCAAAATTAGTTTTCAAAACATCTGTGAGAAGGAAAAAAAAAATGTATGCATTTGGTTTTTTGGGAGAAAGCAGCGAGCAGGAAGGGGTTATGGGGGGACGGAAAGGAGTGAAGCAGACAGAAGAGAAGAAGAACAAACAGCAAGAAATACATTACACGCCTATGCTACCTATGAGCATAGTGGTGCTATTGTTAGCTAATTATATGTACCATTATTTATAATGAATGTTTTTTAAATAATAAAGTTTTCAAATTATTTTTTGAATAATATGAAGTTGAAAGCATATTATTTAGATTTAATCTTTTTTTTTTTTTTTTTTTTTTTTAAAACAATAATTTCAGCAATTACCGTAAATTGGCAGTCTAATCAGCATGAAAAGTAAAGAACTAGACGAGTAGGTAAAAAGAAAATGACAAAACAACAGGACAATGACCCAAACAACACAACCCAAAAAACAAATAACGTTACTGACAGTAAAAACAAAACAAAAACATTTTCAAACTAGGGCTGCAGCTTTAATTTATTTTAGTAGTCGATTAATCGATGAACTAGTTAGTTTGACTAATCAAGTAATCGGATAAGAACATTGAAAATTAATATACCTGAGCTGAGCCTCAAATGGCATATAAAAATAAATGACGATCTAAGTACAACAAAAGAACAATTCGCTAACTTATATAGCATAAGCCCGCTAGCTAAAATGCTATAAAATGCTGACGTTTTTTTTTTCACAATGCTCTTAACAAATGGTGCAAACACATATCCCCCCCAAAAAATGGCTAAATATACCGATAAACTAAATTAAGAATGCATTACAAAAACATTAGCTCGAACAAAAATTTATCTTAAGTTGGTCTTAACAGAGAGCAGCTGCATTCACCCATGTGAAATGAGTTGTATCATATCCACTGTCGCCTCTAGAGGGCAGTGTATCCACTCAAGTCAATAAAACTAAATGCAAACACTTTCAAAACAAACCATTACAGCACTACTTTAATTAAACGAATACTTGAAGCAGCGAAATTTCATTCAAATCTTTTTTCTAATCGAATTACTCGAGTTAATCAATTAATCGTTGCAGCACTATTTCAAACACATAACAAACAATCAATGCAAGGCACGTTATTATGACATCATGCCGTTGCCAAGCAGAGCGTCTTTAAACTGTAGTGTGATTTTATTGTTTCCAGCCAAGGGTGGTGCAGATAATACCGCACAATAACATCGCTGCGTGATAACAGGCACTAAAAAACAATGTATAGTAGAAGAAGCTATACAAAGTGCTTCCATATTATTTCGTGACATCATTTATCCCGCTTATTGTTTTGGCTCGAGCGCCACTTTCCTCACTGGCACCCACCCTGCCTGCAAGCTATTTATATTAATGCTGTGCTGATTCAGCACATTCTGCACACTCAGTAGTCTGGAAGGTAGGGCACGTTCACCATGAATGATTTGTCAAGTAGTTTTTTTTTTTCACTTGTATGCCGTATCAGTTTTTAAACCTTTTAATTTTATGGCCTGTTCGGGTTTTGAAAAGGTCTTTGGGTTTTAAATTAGGGATTCAAACGCAGGGTAGGGTTTTAAAGTAGTTTCAAGCCAAGCTTAAAGGGACCCTTGATCTTGAAGACTAGTAATTCTTAAAAGATAAATGTTAGTATGAGTTATAATAATTTGATATCAAAACTAGTGTTGCACCGATACCATTTTTTGGCCCAGATACCGATACCCTGCTGTGCAGTATAGGCCTACGCCGATACCGATTCCATACCGATACCACTTTGATTGAAATATACTGTATATATTAGGGCTGTCAAACGATTAAAATTTTTAATCGAGTTAATTACAGCTTAAAAATTAATTAATCGTAATTAATCGCAATTAATCGCAATTCAAACCATCTCTAAAATATGCCATATTTTTATGTAAATTATTGTTGGAATGGAAAGATAAGACACATGACGGATATATACATACAACATACTGTACATCAGTATTTGTTTATTGTAACAATAAATCCACAAATGGCATTATTAACATTCTTTCTGTTAAAGTAATTCACGGATAGAAAGACTTGTAGTTCTTAAACGATAAATGTTATAGTTACAAGTTATAGTAATTTTATATTAAAACCCCTCTTCATATTTTCGTTTTAATAAAATTTGTAAAATTTTCAATCAAAAGTAGAGTTAATATAATAAGAATAAGAATAAAAATAATAAAAATAGAGTGAAAAGTTTTACGTGTATTTTGCATAGCTAAATTGATATGGAATGCCAGTTTAGCATTGTTGTTTAACTGTGTGTCAGAATAGGGCCTCATTACTATAGACTGAAGTGCTTTTCTTTTTGAGAACATTTTTTTTTTTTTTGAGAGATTGGAATATTATTTTTGTTGTGCTTTCACTAAAGGATATTTATGTTTGTTGTGAAGGAGAAGCTTATGCCAATAAACGGCGCGCCTGTGTCCACTCGCCTTTACTGTATAACATATACAGTGGGGAGAACAAGTATTTGATACACTGCCAAAACCCATTGGCAGTGTATCAAATACTTCTTCTCCCCACTGTATCTGTACATATCTTACCCAAAATAAAACAAGAGACACATAATTGCCACTAAAAGAAAGAAAACTTACCGAAATACGTGTGGAGCACAAATAGCAATTTGCATTGCATTGTGAATACAGCATAAACGTCTCAGAACTACTAATTCTCCCACGTTTAGAAGACATAACATGAGTATGGAACGGCGCTGCCCCCAAGCGGCCGGCGGCATTCTCTTCACTCTTAATGTCCAAAAACGGCCTCATTGTAATGTTTGAGGCAATATGCCAGCGGGTGCGTTAATTGCGTCAAATATTTTAACGTGATTAATTTAAAAAATTAATTAACGCCCGTTAACGCGATAATTTTGACAGCCCTAGTATATATGTATACAAAGTGAATCGAATAGAACTTTTTGTTGCATACCTGGTATAGGTGACAATAGTTAAGTAAAATTTTGGCCCTCAAAGGCCAAAATAGTGCTACATTCGGGAAATTAAAACATGTATAATACTAGCCCAACTGTAAGAAAGTGAAAATAAAATAAATACATAATAAATAAACTTTTTTAAACCCTGAGTTTTAGCTCTCAAAGGCCAAACAAAGCAACTTTCATGAAATTGTAAGTAATAATAATTGACCACGGCATCCTGTCTCTCTATTAGCCTCCGTCTCTGTGCACCATCAGCAATACACACTTAGCCGCTTAGCTTATTTTGCTTACTTCTACAGCACTATTAAAGAGGCTTGCCACCCGTCCTTTGAAACAAGGAATCTTTCCGAATTGGGAATTAAAAGTTGCGTTCCGTATTGAACCAATACGGAGTATATATAAATAGATACATTTCTATGCATTTTAGGAGTTTTGGGGATGTCCCTTTTTTTTTCGTCGCCTGTACAGCTTTGGGCGCGACGGGGGGCGTCCCTTATTTCTATTTCTGAAATGTGGCAACCCTACTTTTGAAACAGGTCTCAAATTACTGCGGCATTTCTTTCACTACAATAAAAGTAAAGTAGACAAAGTGAGCTGACCTTTCACTTGGTAACAGTTGCTGCTGTTGTAGCCTCAAACCCTGTGTTCGTTCACGTTTCGTCTTCAAATGTTTTATCAGGTTCGAGGTATTGAAACTGGCCAATTTAACTCCACCTCGCAAAAATTGCTGGCTGGCTGCATGCAGTAATTGTACTCGACGGAGATTATAAACTGAAATATGTCCAGACCGCCGACATTTTCCTTTCGGAGTTTGTTTTTCCTACATATGAAAAAGCTGCACGGGCATTGGTTAAGAGCGGCTATTGGACTGCTCTCATTGTTCTGGAGCAGGCCAATAGCGATAGCTGCTTGGCATGCAAAGTGATCACGTGTCATCACACAACGGAGAGTGTAGTGAGCGTCAGGAGAAAAAAAGGCAGCAGTCAAGTGTATAATACTGGAACGGTAAATGGTATCGGCGCCCTCTTTGTTGGTACTCGCCGATACCGATACCACCATTTCGGGCCGGATCGGGCCCTTCTGCCGACACTGGTATCAGTATCGGTGCATCTTTAATTAAAACCCCTCTTAACTCATTCACTCCCAGGCATTTTCAATGGTGCAACCCCCTTCGCTCCCGGACGTTTTACTGGATTTTGACTGATTTTGCAAGGCCCACAGAAAATTCTGTTCTATTGCTATATAAACATGGAACCCACCAAAAGAAAGATTAAACTCTCTTCTTTCAGCAGAAAAAAAGTAGTTCATATCTTTTTCCATTCTTTAAAAATCAGCATTAGAAAATAGCTTAGTTTAATCAGCATTTGAAAATAGCTTAGTTTGAGCAATTTCCCAATTTCTGATAAAAAAAAAACGGAGAAATTCAGCTTTTTGTGAAAACATACATTTCAAACATAACTTTGACTTTAACACAGCTATTTTTTGCTTTAGTTAAATCCCAAACATCTGAATAATGTTTTCCTTTTACAAAAGAACATAAACAACAAGACAAATAGAGCTTTTGATAGCAAAGTAACAATTTATTTACACATAAGGAATGAATTCGCCCCCCTGGCCAAGACACACGGAAACGGCTACAGCCGAACGAATTGCCGCTAAGGAGGGGAGCAGCCAAGCTCGAAATGGTCAGAGTGAGTACTCTTTTATAATAAAAAACATATCACGCATTGGATATACGACTGGACACATGTATAAATTATCGCTCGTAAAATATATACATCAAATCCTTTAATCCCATTCATATTTGTGTCAAAAACCTATGATAGCACAATAAATGATAATTATTCTATACATTACTTTATTTTGCGGTCACGGTGTATCAGCTTCACAAAAACAAATGCAAAACAAACCATTCAGTGTTTCCCACACGATATGTTGCCGGTGTTTTATCAGTGTGATTGCGCCCCTCAATGATCGTTTCATTAGGCTGCATTGGCTTTCGTTTGGGCTCAAATTGATAACCCAAAACACCAAAGAAAGGTTCATAACTCTCCTCATCACAATTAGAAGAATGTTCATTACGTTGGATTCGTCGCTGCAACTACAAACAAAATTGTCCGCCATCATCGCCACCATTCAGTACTTTGTCAGGACCCAAGCACTGAGCCGGGTGTTTCCTAGTTGTGATGTCACGCACACAATATGCTAGTTTCGGGGATCTCGGGCGCCAGTCCTTTTAGCTTGACAATCGATCCAAATTTCTATCAGTTTCTTGGTGTTGCGATGTGTGTAATTACACGAAGTGGCATGATATGAATCCAAAAGGCATGCGTTTATGGATAAATTATGGAATATTAGCATTCCCCCAGGTGTTGTAATACTCTTTAACTGCCAACAGGCAAGGCTCAGGACCTGTTTTGTAGATGTGTTAATCACCAAACAGACACACCTTTTAAAAACAGCATATAAGCAACGCCAAGCTCACTGTTCGGTGAGCATTTCTCTACACCGCTTTATTCTGTCATTGAATGCACCCAGATATTTCTGAAATTAAAACTGCGCGGTAATGATCTCTTGCCTCCAGTCTTTTACTTTGCAATCCAGTCTAGCCGTCTCACCTGAATTGAAACAACATATTTTAGTACAAGAGAACAATTGTGGTTTATTAGAGCCTACATGTCTTTAAGAGCGAGGATCCCTTTAAGGTTGTAAGGGGAGTTTCCTACCCTGAGTCAGGTTTTTAAACTACCATAGTGTTAGGGACTCGAATTACAGTTTTAAACCAGGTTTAGGTTCAGGTTAAACAATAAATAGTCTTTCTGGCTATCCCGATGTCTCAAATGCACCGTTACTACTACATTACCTTACATCCTTTGAGATTTAGTCTAAACCGTGAGTCATGGGGCTGTGTGTTTAGAACTTTGGACCGTTCCATTTAGCTCAACTGGTTACAGACATTGCCTATGACAAGTCCTCTTTGGCTCTGATGTCTCAATCCCACTTTTCCCGGCCACCCAAGACTTGGACACACGCCAACATCCAATCACAGCATTTTACATCTGGAAACCCCGGGATTCCTGATGTGTACCCACCCTACCCCCTTACAAAATGTCACCATGGTTCTCAATGTGTGCTCCGAACAGCAACCAACTTTTTTAAACATAAGCAGCTATTTGTCCCTATGGTAATCTAATGAATGCACAATATGCTTCTTTATTTTTAACCCCACCTTTCTATGTGTGGATTTTTTTTCCCGACCTCCCCCCATGAGCCTTGTGGGTGACCTTGTTCACCCCTGTCCTGTTTCTTCCCCCACAGTTTAATCTGGTAATCTGGAGTGGAACAGCGGCCTTTGTGATCAATGGCAGGTCGGGTTTGGCACACGCATACCTTCCTCCGGTGGTGTTCAAGGGGGATACGAGGGAGTATTTATGGAGGTAATCCACATCTCCGGCGGGGGTTTGTTACTAATAAGATCAGGGCAGAGGGGGGAGGCCCTTACGGGTGGGCTCGGGTGTGGAGAAACTTGGCCTTGTACGGGAATGTTAACCGGGAACACTTAACTCCCATGTGAGATCTGAATACACCCGTAATCTGAGATTAATCAACAGATAGAACAAGTATTTGGGGGTCACTTGTGTATAATCCTGGAAGATATATTTTCACATGCCATGCATTGGAAGAGTACTTCGAAGATTGGGGAAATCAAATGTCGACCATGAAAGGGTTTAAGGGCACCATAGAGCAAGGAAATGAAAGGACGCAGTTAGGAATTAGGGTTTCGTAGTAGGGTTTTGGTGATTAAAATTGACAGATTTTACCATTTATGAACAAATTCTTAAATCTCCATTGATGTAGTCCAACATTAACCACAATTCAGAGCTTGTCCTTTTTATGATGAGGGTTACTCATCATAGGGTGTTTTTTTAAACCTGTCCTGTTCAGCTTTTTGACACAGAGAATGGAAGTCTAAGTGTCCGGTTGGTCTGAACAGTTTTAATGTTTCACATTGAGAATATGACATGGGGATGTCCCGATCCAGGTTTTTGCCCTTCCGATCAAATCCTGATATTGTTTTGCACTTCCGATACTGGCCGATACCGATACCGGCCTATCTGAGCATGTATTAAAGTTTAGTTATTTAGCCTCCTTACTTAGTTGTCAGACTCATGTTGAAAAGGGTTTTAGTACTCTTGATAACAACTAGCCAGCTGAATTAGGTGAGTTTGAATTACACATAATGGTTGGTAACAAGAAACTGACCTGTTTATTCAGTGATAAACACAAAACATTATAAATAACAAACAGAAATGGCATATTCAGTCAGTAAAACGTGCAAATAATATTGTAGACTGTCTTAAAAAAGCAAAACACACAAACAACCTCAGTGGAAAATAAACTATTAACTCAGCACCAGTTCTCTGCTCTTGAACAACTGTACCAAGGCTTTAAAAAAATCAGTACAAATATTACTATTTTAAACCAAAAATGGCTTCTACCCCCTAATCTTCTCCACACCTTGTTGCTCCATCTCCATCTATTCTACACACTCCCTTCAGCTGTTTGCCCTGGATGCAGCCCCAGCATGATGGGGAGATTTTTTTTTTTTTTTTTTTTACAAAGACAAGCATTTCAAGATGCTCAGGTGACAGCTGACATTTTTACTGATAAACTTTAAATTTACATTGCAGTCATAATGTAGGAGATGCCACGGAGGTAAATCGGGAGATGGTAATGCAAGTGTGCTGAAGGTGTGCCGTAAAATGCGGACTGGATTTTGGAGCAACCAAAGCAAAAACTGGAATGGATTATGTAAATCGGTGCACTGGAAATTCCAGACCGGATTAAAAAAAAAACTGGATCGGGAGTCTGGATCGGAATTTTCTGTGTCGGTCGATCCGATATCGATGCGCATATCGGCTGTTGATCCGATCCAAATATCGGATCCGGACAACCCTAGTATGACATGCTCCCATTGTGATCATTCAACATACCTCATTTATTATGACAAAGCAGCGAACAGGAAGGGGTTATGAGGGAACAGAAAAAAAGAAACACAAGAAAAGAAAGAAAAGCAACAACAAGAAACACACTGAACGTTTACACTAACGATTAATATGTTGGTGCTATTGTCAGCTAGATGTATTTCCGGTTGACTTCATGTGGGGGGGCCTGTTGACCAGGGAAAGAAGCAAGGGGTGGGGGGTGGAACTATAAGCTAAGTGATTGGGAAGGGTAGAGTGTTAGCCCGTTGACAACTGACCCTAGTGCCGCCACAACGCCAATCACAACCAGCCGCACGCGAGCCCAACCAAACACGCGACAACCAAGCAGACGAGCGGAAATGAGGGTTACTCTTTAGTGTTAGAATTAGGAGTCAGGGTTAGACATTAGGAGTAGTGCTGTAACGATATATCAATTAACTCAAGTAATTCGATCAGGGAAAAAAAAAGCTTGAATCCGATTTTGCTACTTCGAGGATTCGTTTAACAGGAGTGACATTGTAATGGCTTGTTTTGAAAGTGTTGCATTAAATTTTATTGATTTGGGTGGATAAACTGCACTCTAGTGGCAACAGTGAATACGGCATATCAGAAGTTATGTTTTTGTTTGTGCTGCTATGTTTGGTTATGCATTTGTTATTTAGGTTAGAAGTATATTTGTTTTTTTCTGGTGATATGTGTTTGAACTATTTGTGAGGATCTTTCTAAAAAAAAAAAAAAAAAAAACAACGTTAGTATTTTATAGCATTTAAGCTTGCACAGTGCTTCTCAATTATTTTCTGTTAAGCCCACCACAGGAAGACGTAAACGTTTCGTGCCCCTCCAACTCTCTGCCGCTACTATAAATATACTGTAGTATAATTTGTATATAAAATTCTTATAAGTACACCTCTGCATAACAGTGTTCTTTTTAATATTGAAAGAAAAAAAGTAATATAAATCAACTTACACTAAATTGTAAAAAAAAATTTTTTTTAAAACACATCCATACTCTAAAAATACACTCGATACATTTTTTTGACCGTTTGATACTGAAAATTAAAATTTAATAAAATCAATGAATAATAATACATTCAAATTGATCAGCAACATTAACTCATTAGGATAATATGCCAAACAATTAGACCGAAAAAACAAAAATTAATCGAACAAAAACGACAGTGTCATTGGACGGACGGACAATTTTTATTTTTGCTGCAGGCAGTATCAGCTCCTTTGCTATTGTGCGGGGTTATTTTGCACTGAGCAACTAGGTATGCCACCTTATATGATGCTGACAGTGCTTGCTGGTTTACTTATGTAACACTGACCAAGCAGGAGGATTGTTGGCAATATTCGACGTGTTTTCGCAGAAAAAATAATTCCTGCTGTCTGCTACGAACATTTTTAGACAAAGTAAACAGACTGGTCTTTCCTCGTCCCCCACTGTACTAAAAGTCAAAGCCAAATGCTACCTACGCTTCGTCATATTTCCTTGTCTTAGCTTTTCATATCTCCGGTGCTCTTTGCTGTGTGCTCTTGTTTGGTTCAAAAATACTGCACACACGCTGAAAATGAGAGCGGCACTGCCACCCACTGAGTGGAACTGCAGTTAAACTTTAATCTAGTACGGCAAAAAAAGTATGTTCCCCAAGGTCACATGCGCCATCCCCAGCATTGCTCTGCGGGGGGCCCGCCCCACTATTGGGGAAGTACTGATTATATTCGTTTGAGGCTAAGCTTAGTTTTTTTAAACTTATTTTTAAATGCATTTATTGCTCATGTGAAATGAAAGTGCAAGTCTGGATTGTTTGAAGAAACGCTCAGGAATTTTATTTTATATTCGCATTTAAAGCTCTTTTAAAAGTGTAATCTTAGCAAACCAAAATAAATATTATTGCAAGCATAAACACTTGTTTATTTGTTTTATATATCCTGCAATTAATTCTGCAACGCATTTAATGTTCATAACCCGATTACTCCATTATTGGAACTAACTGATTGATTAATCAATTACCTAAATAATCGATAGCTGCTCGCTAATTAGGAGTAGAGTTGCGTATTGGAAATTTAGATCAGAGTCAAGGTTAAGTTTTAAAGTTTTGCCACAAATGCTAACACAAACAACACTATTGAGTCATATCCTAATTTTTAAAATCTACAACTCCACGCATCAATCCGATCTAAAAAGATGGATATGCAGCCATCTTGATTCACTCATGGGTATCATTAAACCCGAGCCAAGCAGCTGGGCTCATGTCAAGTTCTCGAAGCTATTAACACACAATTTTAGAAGTGATTATTTGGGTGTGCTGTGAATAAGTTGACAAATTGTTGCGTCACAAGTTCAAGAAGATTGGAAGACGAGGTTAGACGAGGCAAACCCAAAACAATATTTTTTTTAAGTGCAGCTGTGGCAGCCCTTTTAAGTCGTCACACTTTAAAAAGTGTGAAACCTGATAGCCACCCTCAGACCAAGTCACCTTGATCTCTGTTTGTTATTGTAATATAATCATCAGCCACAGTGATGGAGAAAGTTTACCACTGCCTTTGCACTGCCACAGACACGTTTAAGACTTCAGACTCATAGATTTAAGACTTACTTAACTCGTGGGCTGCCACTGACGTCTTGCGAGGTCGATGGCAATGAAACATGAGCATTCACAGCCAATCCTCCCAATGTAAATTGCACATTTATTGTTGTAAATGCCAGGCAATGACTTAAAAAGACACCAACCATCCCAATTCTAATACTATCCCTTACAGTCTAGCCTCATTTTCTGTCTGTGAGGGTGAGTAACAAGATGTTTGGGCAAGGCACTGAACCGGATATTGATTGAGTCCAGTCTAACCTGCGAAAACCAACAATTACTATACACAAAAGTCCACCAAGGTCCTGTAACTAGTACAATGGGTTCCATGCCAGATGACAGAAGGTGCACCACAGCGGTTACGCTAAGGCAAGGCAAGGCAAGGCAAATTTATTTATATAGCACAATTCAACACAAGGCAATTCAAAGTGCTTTACATCACATGAAGATCATAAAAATCACATTTAAATCAATACAACGTAAAAACCAAGACAAAAGATCGCATTTAATCACAAATAGAATAAAAATAAATAAATAAAAATGAAACGGAAATAAAAATAAAACAAAAACTACTACTACTAATAATAATTGAAATCGGCAATGGAGATAAGCACAAGAGGAATAGAAAGCAGGTAGATTGAAATATATAGCCAGTTATGGATATGCAGTGCTAAACAAAAGCGTTTTTAGCCCTGATTTAAAAGAGCTAACAGTTTGAGCATACTTCAGACGTTCAGGTAACTTGTTCCAGAGGTGAGGAGCATAATAACTAAATGCTGCCTCACCCTGCTTGGTTCTTGTTCTTGGAACATGCAGAAGACCGGTTCCAGACGACCTTAGGGGTCTAGATGTCTCATAGGAATCTAACAAGTCAAGCATGTATTTTGGTCCAAGGCCATTAAGTGTTTTGTAGACGAGCAGTAGTATTTTATAGTCTATCCTTTGACTCACTGGAAGCCAGTGCAGCGATTTCAAAACCGGTGTAATGTGGTCCAGCTTCCTTGTATTTGTGAGGACTCTGGCTGCAGCATTCTGTACTAGCTGCAGCTTCATGACTGATTTTTGATCAAGACCTGTAAATATACCGTTGCAATAGTCCAATCTGCTGAAAATGAATGCATGCATAAGTTTTCCCATGTCTTGTTGAGTCAGAAGCCCCTTAATTCTGGTTATATTTTTTAGGGGGTAATAAGCGGATTCAGTGACGGACTTCAGATGGCTATCAAATTTTAGGTCTGAATCAATAATTACGCCAAGGTTTCTGACTTGATTTGTAGCTGTAAGTGACATTGTGCTAAGTTCCCTGCTTATCTTTGACCTTTCCTTTTTGGCCCAAAAATGATCACCTCTGTCTTCTCCACATTTAACTGGAGAAAATTCTGGCACATCCATTCATTGATTTGATGAATGCATTTACTCAGGGAGACTAACAACAATACCTGCCAAAATAGACACTCATCAAATCTACCCAACAACTACCGTATTGGCCCGAATATAAGACGGTGTTTTTTGCATTGAAATAAGACTGAAAAAGAGGGGGTCGTCTCATATTCGCGGTCTAGACATTATACCCAATCATGATGCTAGATGGCGCCAGATATCACTGAAGCGATGTTTTGTCATGAGAGATCTCAGCTGCTCTCCCCATTCACGACGCTAGATGGCGGCAGATATCATTGAAGCGATGTTCTGTCATGACAGATCTCACCAACTCTCAAGTTTAACCAGTTTGCATTATTTTGTTGCATTGTTTTTCCTTATTCAGAGTTGTTTCAAGACTACAGTAACAGTTAGACTTCACTTTGATGGTTAATGCAGTTATTGCAATTTTGTTGTTTTATCACAATAACTTGGTTTATTTACATTTCAAAAACCAGAAGCCATTCATTGACAAATGTGACTGCACTTTAGTTTACATATTTAAATGTTCAGATATTAAGATTTGAATGAGGCAAAATAACATGCTTTCAAATATATTGTTATGATCATTTGTTTCGGATGTACTGTAATTATTTTCTGTATAAAAATTCATTTGGTGTTCAAAAAGTCTTTTTTCAAACTTGAGTCTTGAAAAAGCGGGGGTCGTCTTATAATCAGGGCCGTCTTATATTCGGGCCAATACGGTAACTAATCAACCAACTAGCTAGCAACTTGACAACCTTCCAACAAACAAAATCTGTCAGACAGCAAGCTTTCCAACTGAAGGAATCCTTGCCTGGTATACCAGACTCACCGCTGTTCCAGCGATTGAGTCTGGCCACCGTCCGGCGGATCAAATTCCAAGGGCGGAGCAAGCCACAGCAAACAGACAGCGGAGTGGACCAATCAGCGACGGGCAGATGTGACGTTGTTAAAGCGACAAGTAATTAGCGTGAGCGGAGAATGGAGACGTTTATTCAACATGGCTAGCGCGAGCCATGTTGACTGTTGTCAATGACTTGTGTCGATGGGTTTTTGGTCATTTAAAACTGGTTGTAGCGCGGATTGGAACATATTCTCGGCTCTCCTGTTCGCCATCTGTGTTGTTGTAGAGACGACTTTCGGCGCGCAAGAGTGACGTTACTCGTTAAGAACACGTCACGCAAATAAACAAATCTGATTGGACGGTTGATTTTGTGCTTCCTTGAGAGGCCATTAATGGGCTGGGTCCCAGACTATTTCTCACAGTGTTTGAAAAAGACAGGGAGAATAGCCTGGCGGTGCCAGGCAAAAGGAATCCCACCTTCTAGCCAGACTGCTGGAATCGCGCCAGCCGAAACGCTGGACCCACAATGGCGCAGCTCCAACAGACAGGGCCGGCAGTACCCTGGCAATCCGGCCGGAAGGGCAAACTTCTACTTGTTTTCCATAAACTATGTTATAAGCTTTTATACCATACCATACCATACCATACCATACCATACCATACCATACCATACCATACCATACCATACCACACCTCACCACACCATACCACACCACACCACACCATACTATACCATGGTATAAGTTTTATTTTAAATTGAGTGTGTTACAGTTATACCAACAGTTAGACGGTGTCTACGAGAAAAGGTACTATCTCCTTCACTACTATCCAACAAACTTAAGAACCGATATACTGCATTTTGTAATGGGCTAACTCTGCCATTTGAATCAAGACAATTTGGTTACCTAAATTCAACCACAACTGACAAAGGAACTGACCCTAATTTACAACCTAATGAAGCCCAACTGTTCTATTTTGATGACAAACTCGCCTGTGTATAGGTATAAGCATCTAGACACACTTCCTGATCAGAGGCTGTACTTATACGCCTTGGTTTGGTAATTGTATGCTTCCAGGGGAGTGTTGGGGGGTTGACATGGAATTTTCGGGGTAAACTTTAAAAGGTCATTTCCATATGCCTTGTTTGAAGTGAATGAAATGCGCCCATTCATTGCAAGCAAACTCAAACAAGATGTGCTTAAAAAACTGGCTTTAAGCCTAGAAAAAAAATGACCACTTGTGCGTAGGGGTGGGAAATGCCAGGTAGCTCCCGATATGATTCGCAATACAAGGCTTATGATAATAGTTGTTTCACAATATGGAGATACGGCTGTTATCAATAAATGGGTCAGGAAATTAATCTGATATTCTATGATAATTAAACTGTAAATCCTAATACATTCACAGAACAAAAAATTATATGTAAGTGATGTACAGGACAGTGTCGCAAACTTGGCGACTTTCTCACTAAATCTGGCGATTTTCTAAAGTCTTTTTGTCAAAATCCATAGCAAAGCAATATTGAAGATAATATCTTGTTCATGTCTCATTTACATCTATGAGAATTGAATCAGCAACAATCGAGACCAGAGTGGTTTTCTCAAATTTGTCTCGTGAGAAGTCTCACAGTGAGCATTACATGAGAAGATCTAGAGAAATCGTTCTGGCACGATTTCTCAACAGAGTCTCACAGCTGTCTCCTTTCAAGATCTCACCAGGAGACAACTGTGAGATCTTGTGTTGATCTCAAATGCATCTCAATTTGATCTCCTTACTTGGACTCACTATCTCAGTCATGTCTAGGGATGGGAATTGATAGGATTTTTACGATTCCGATTCCATTATCGATATTGCTTAACGATTCGATTCTTTATCGATTCTCTTATCGATTCTAATTTCGGGGAAAAGAAGAACAAACATTTTGATTTGCATCAAGTTTGTTTAATCAGAAGTCACAACCTTACAAACTCACAACGAGGTCAAAAGAGGCCCAAAGCCTCAATGTTAACTGTGGCAATAAGTGGCAAATGCACAAGAATGTGTAACATTTTACTGAAACATTTTTCTAATAGAAATAAAAAATATTGGTATATTTTGGCATATAGGTCGTTGTTCTGCCTTTGGCAATGTCCCCAAACTTTTTCCTGTGAGGGCCAAATAACTTTTCCCTTCTCTGATGAGAGGCCGGGGTCAGTTTGTAACAGAAAAAGTGTGACGATTGCAGGAGTGCGAAATGTAAAAAAATTATTGTTTTTCAGAAAGCCACAATCAAATAACCCTCTGTGGATTCTTCACGGAACAAAAGTAAATAAAATAAAAATAATAATATAATATAATAATAATAAATAATAATAGCACTATTAATTAAATAGATAATAACCAAATAACCCTCTCTGAGTTATTCACTGAAAAAGGCCAGGAAATAAATAACACTACTGAGGGAGAAAAAAACAAAAAAAATTCAAAATGCTCTCTGGAATTGTTCAGGGGGCCGGACCAAATATGGAGCCGTGGGCCGTAGTTTGGGGACCCCTGTTTTTATTTACCAGTATATTGAAATGCATGCCTTTTAGTTTGTATGGCGCTTTCACGCTCAAGTGGTGGCGCCCTTGCGCTTCCTCACGCGAAGAAGAGCGCGAAGAAGAAGAAATGCCGCATCCAAGCGAGTTAGTGAGAAAGGGAAACCCTGCCACGAGCCTACGTTCTTTGTTAATGTTTGTAAAATATCCGCAGAGCCAACGCCTGTATGTATCATCTTCTGTGTTGTTGTTGTGTGTTTCCACTCGCGATCGTACACTTAAATCCAGTTGTGTAGTGGTTTAAACGATGTGCTAATGCTAGCGAACGCATGCTAACTGTTTGTTATGACTGTGTTAGCAGCTAATCATCGCTGATTTACGTTGATGCGAACCTGTTTGTTATTGGGGACGAAATTGATTTGTTTCATTTCTATTTTTAGTTTCAAGTGATGGTTGAATAAAGTCAGCAAATTATACCAACGTCTTCTGCATCGTCATTTGGGAGTTTAGCTAGCTGTATAGCCAGGACTGAGCCTTAGCGTCTCGGTGAAGACAGTGCAGTCTATTCCCCCCCGATGCAGTTATTTCATTCTCGCAATGACTGCAAGTCGCTTTGTTGTAATTTTTCCTCGTGAAGTGAAGACACACTTTCGAGCGTTCGAACCTACGTCATTGTTATGTTTACGGCGGCAACGCTCGTGATAAACTATCGTAACCTTTCATTTTCACCCTTTTTCCTGGTGAAGTGTAGCCAAACTTTAGAGCGAGTGGTTCTTGGCGCCATGCTAGTTTGATGCGTCTGCACAACAAGACACGTCACGACGCAATATGCGTCTTTAGGGATCGTTAAAGGGACCGTTAAGGCTTTTTCATTCTGATGTCGAGGCCTCGAAACACTCGGAACCGGTTCTGAATTGGAATCGGATTTCGATTCCCATCCCTAGTCATGTCTCAGTGAAAGATATGGATGAATAAAGTATTTCTTTTTCTTATACTTGCCTCAAAGCTGCCTCATCCTGATCTCGCCAAGCAACCCTGAACTGTGCCAGTTACACATATTTCTCAGTTTTGATCTCCTTCCAGTCTGTAATTGCTCATTTTGGGTTCTCAAGATTCTTTCATTGTAAGAAAAGAGTAGTGACTGCTCTGACATGTCCAATCATGTCTTAATTCATCTCATGCCAGAATCTGAGAAAACAATATAATCGGCTGCAAGCCCGTCGACGGGGGGAACCATTGGGGCCCCTGAATGACCCTTAATTTACTTTATTTTACATTGACATTTTTTTTTTTAAATCATTGTCTGATTAAATATTATGTTCTACTCAATATATACTTAAAAACTTTAACATATTTAATATTTCAAATATATATTTTTTCCTTTTTTTTTTGCACAACGTCCACCCCCTCAGTCTTAGCAGAGAATGGTTTGACCCCGCTCTGGCGCACTCAAGGCAAATTAAAATCTGTCATTGTTATGTAAACTCTAAACATGGCGAGTCATCATAAATCAGGTGTCCAGAAAATCAAACAAAAAAGAAAAAGATGAAGATCATAGAGGTGAACAAGAAAAAAATGTTGAAGTTTTTAAAAGGGGGACAAAAAAAACAGAGAATTAGGGCTACAGTTTGCTGATGTCGGTAAGTGAACAACAGCCGCTAACACTGAACGTTTACATTCGCGACCACCGTGACCAAAGCCCAATTCAAGTCTGTCACCGGCTGCTTGTAGCCAATTGAGCTGCAGTATGACAAAACATGCGGCTCGTGTTGAGCCGAGGAGGGAGAAGGTGATGGGAGATCAGGGATATATGTTAGTCTGTGGGGAGCAGGTGAGCGAGGCTGAACAGACTCAGGTCCGGCGGCTGGTTTATCTTGAGTTTACAACCCACTGTGTATTATAGCAAACGCTATAAATGTTTATTTAGTTATACTGTTTTGTTGCTTAGCAGGCAGGCAGAGCACTCTCAGTTGTATTGTAAAGGAAAGAATGAATGGGGCCATGTATCAAGAGATTTTGAGTCAAAATCTCCTTCCATCAGCAAGGGCACTGAAGATGAGACTTGGCTGGTTCTTTCAGCATGACAATGATCCCAAACACACAGCCAGGGCAACAAAGGAGTGGCTTCGTAAGAAGCATTTGAAGGTCCTGGAGTGGCCTAGCCAGTCTCTAGATCTCAACCCCATAGAAAATCTGTGGAGGGAGTTGAAAGTCCGTGTTGCCCAACAACAGCCCCAAAACATCACTGCTTTTGAGGAGATCTGCATGGAGGAATAGGCCAAAATACCAGCAACAGTGTGTGAAAAGCTTGTGAAGAGTTACAGAAAACGTTTGGCCTCAGTTATTGGCAACCAAGAGTACATAACAACGTATTGAGATGAACTTTTGGTATTGACCAAATACTTATTTTCCACCATGATTTGCAAATAAATTCTTTAAAAATCAAACAATGTGATTTTCTATTTTTTTTCTTCCACATTCTGTCTCTCATGGTTGAGGTTTACCCATCTTGACAATTACAGGCCTCTTTAATATTTTCAAGTGGGAGAACTTGCACAATTAGTGGTTGACTAAATACTTATTTGCCCCACTGTATTGTCAAGTCAGTGTCATGACCTACCAATGTGCTATTATTCATATTTT
The DNA here is from genome assembly GCF_030265065.1 of Corythoichthys intestinalis. NCBI lineage: Eukaryota > Metazoa > Chordata > Actinopteri > Syngnathiformes > Syngnathidae > Corythoichthys > Corythoichthys intestinalis. The sequence goes on along the minus strand of NC_080405.1, from coordinate 48,279,752 downwards.
TAGTGCTAAAATTAGGGTGCGCTATATACACGAGTACAAGAATTTTCACTAGATTTTACTGGTAAATTTCGGGTGCGCGTTATACACGGGTGCGTGTTATATTCAGGAAATTACGGTAGGCAACACTGGTACTGCATGGTTCTTAATTTTTTTTTTTTTTTTTTTTGCATACCACAAAAATTAGCAATACAATGTTAAGCTCTATTCAATTAAAGTGTCATGAATCTTAAAGGTGCTATGAAATACTACGGCAATTGACTTTTAAAATGAGCGAACCAAATTTTTTACACAAATCCATTGAAAAAACTGATGAAAAAGGCTAAATAATAAAGGTAGTTCCGAAATAGCTTTCTTTTGTCTGCTGCCTTTGCCCTGCCCACGTTAAAAATCTCCAATCAAAAGTTGATGTCACATCTAGAATGAGCAGCAGATTTTTGCAGTCTGCTAGCATGCTATCCGTACCGTTATGTCCTTGTGTTAACATGTATTAGCTAGCGCACCGTTAGAGAGCTAAGCAGGATCATCAATTATTGTTGTGATGTCTCAACCAGAATTTCCGGAGGAAAAGTGGGCTTTCCCTAACACATTGTTTTGGATGGAATAACCATGAAGTGGTAAAAGACAGCGAGATTTGCGTGTCAATTCCTTTTCTATACTGTATGTACAATTACAGTAGACTCCCTGTCAAAATGAATTGGATGTCTAACAGTGAACAATTTCGGTCAAGCAGAAATTTTTGGTTGAAACCTGTTGGTTCCTTTATTAAACAGTGACATAGTTTTAAAACGATATATCGATTCTTGGCGGAAGCATATCGCTAACTGTTAGGATGCAAAGTATCGCGATATATACCCATATTGATATCTTATCATCCAGGGCCTAGGTTTGGTCTCAACATTGGTAGGGACGATATTACCGTAATGCACATAATGCAAAAAATGTTCCAAATAAGGGACTTGACTTGGTTGTTCCTTGTGGAGGCTGGCCTGACCGCAGTAGTTTTGCAGGTTAGCAAGTTTAATATTCTGCTAACTCTGATGCAGGTAAGACTTTCAGTAGCATAATTAGTGGTGTTTTCCCCACTTCCACAACCTTGATGTCTTTTTACTAGGGCTGTCAAACGATTAAAATATTTAACCGAGGTAATCACAGCTTAAAAATTAATCGTAATTAATCGCAGTTCAAACCATCTATAAAATATGCCATATTTTTCTGTAAATTATTGTTGGAATGGAAAGATAAGACACCAGACGGATATATACATTCAACATACTGTACATTAGTACTGTATTTGTTTATTATAACAATAAATCAACAATATGGCATTAACAATATTAACATTCTGTTAAAGCGATCCATGGATAGAAAGACTTGTAGTCCTTAAAAGATAAATGTTAGTTCAAGTTATAGAAATTTTATATTAAAACCCCTCAATGTTTTCGTTTTAATCAAATTTGTAAAATTTGTAGGGCTGTCAAAATTATCGTGTTAACGAGCGGTAATTAAATGTTTTAATTAATCCCGTTAAAATATTTGACGCAATTAACGCACAAATGTCCTGCTCAAACAGATTAAAATGACAGCACAGTGATAGCTGTACTTGTTGTGTTTTTCGGAGTTTTGCCGCCCTCTGCTGGCGCTTGGGTGCGACTGATTTTATAGGCTTCAGCACCCATGAGCATTGTGTAAGTAATTATTGACATCAACAATGGCGGGCTACTAGTTTATTTTTGATTGAAAATTTTACAAATTTTGTTAAAACGAAAACATGAAGAGGGGTTTTAATATAAAATTTCTATTACTTGTACTAAAATTTATCTTTTAAGAACTACAAGTCTTTCTATCCATGGATCGCTTTAACACAATGTTAATATTGGTAATGCCATCTTGTTGATTTATTTTTATAATAAAGAAATACAGTACTTATGTACCGTATGTTGAATGTATATATCCATCTTGTGTCTTATCTTTCCATTCCAACAATAATTTACAGAAAAATATGGCATATTTTATAGATGGTTTGAATTGCGAATAATTACAATTACTTAATTTTTAAGCTGTAATTAACTCGATTAAAAATTTTAATCGTTTGACACCCCTAAAAATTTTCAATCAAAAAAAAAAAAACTAGTCGCTCGCCATTGTTGATGTCAATAATTACACAATGCTCATGGTGCTGGAACCCATAAAATCAGTCGCACCCAAGCGCCAGCAGAGGGCGACAAAACACCAAAAAACCCAAGTAACAAGTAAACATGACACTGTGCTGTCATTTTAATCTGTCTGAGCGGGGCGTGTGCGTTAAATGCGTCAAATATTTTAACGGGATTAATTTTAAAAAATTAATTACCGCCTGTTAACGCGATAATTTTGACAGACCTACTTTTTACATGACTTACAGTGGCTGCTGCTGGCTGAAAAATAAACCTTCGAATATCCCTCCTCTCTTAAGGGGGCAGAGGAGGCGGCATGTTGTCGATATGAATCTGTCGGGGCTGTGTGAGTATGTGTGTGTGTCTTTGTGGCAGAACGGGGGGCTTTAACTCATCACCAACCAAACGTTCATTTGAGGGGGGACAGACTGGCACATTCAACAAGTGAAAAGGGATCAATTTAAGTCTGAATATAATAAAAAATAATTCACTTAATAATGGTAGGGTCTATTCTATCATTACAACATATGGGAAGACAATCTAAATTACCTATATAACTGAACGCTATAAGTCAAATAAGGTTGCTTAAAAGTTGGTGGGGACAATTTGAGCATCCTGAAAAGTTGGTAGTGTTATGTCCACCTCGTCCCTATGCAAACCTACGCCCTTGTTTATCATACCCTACTTGTGTGTGTTGGTAAGATGCAAAGAGACGCAAACTGACCGTTTTGTTCCTTGCCGCCTGGAGGGAGAAACTTGCTGACATGACTTGTTTGAGTCTCCGAGCCACTTGGTTGCAAAAGTGACACGAGAAAGATGAGGAATGATGGAGGGATCATTTGGATGAGTTGGCAGTGGTGGTGCGGCTAAGGGTTCGAGGCTCGAGGATCAGCAGGGGCTCCAGTGCTGCGTCGGCGCACGGACGCGCGCTAGAATCCGCATAATCTTCACCATCAATCCACACGGAGGAAGGTGCAAAATTGCAAAAGAAATAGTCAAATCAAAAGAAAATGTTCTTAAAATTAAACAAAGTGGGGAAACAGTTTAAAATAGAAATATAAAAACAGAACTTCAGCGATTAAAGCTGGGTGCATGCGTAAAAGTAAAAAAGCCTCATCTCCAGTGTTTGGATTTATGCAGTAGTCCGTATGAGTGGTTATGTTCTTTCTCGTTCTGAGTGCCAGACTGGCCGCTCAACAGGTGCCGGGCAGAGAAAAAAAGTTTGAGCACACGAGGAGGAGGAAAGCCAAAGGAGGGAGGAACTCCAGGGGCAAGTTAACTATTGCAGTGCTGGGGGACAAAGTGCACTTTCACCTCCAGCGACAGCGTCTCGTTAGGAATGTGACAGTACAGTACAGTGATCCCTCGTTTTTCGCGGTTGATGGGGACCAGAACATACCGCGATAAGCTAAAAACCTTGAAATAGCCCCCCCCCCCCAAATGTGCATGTTCAAGAGTTTTATCACACAATATTCTTTCTAATAGACTCTATCAAATGATTTTCCACTAGAATAGTGTCTGTTAGCCCATAGGCTGCCATTGACAGCATAGTCAAACCGTCAATGGCAGTCAAGCATGAGTATTCAAAGCCAGTTCTTACAGTTTAAATGGATTTGACGTCTAGTGTTGTCAGTGGCAGGTAATGAGAAAGAAAGACTCATTTGTTTACACAAATGTTGCAATAACAGTGTTGCTGCATTTCTTTACAGAAATATTAGGCTGCAATGTTCTCTTTGGCTTTGAGGAAGGCAAAAGTTTTTGGCAGACTGTCCTTGACAGTGCAAAAAAAATAAACGTTTTTTTTTTTTCTTTGTACAAATATCTTGTTTTTCTCTTTAATAGTTATTGTACAATATCGTAGATTGATTTCAGATGGAATGTGAACTAGAAATTCGGAATATTTTCCAACATTCATCATTTTTTATGTGGTAAATGGTGTTACACTTATATAGCGCTTTTCCACCTTTCAAGGCGCTCAAAGCGCTTTACACTATCTCACCATCCACCTACTGGTGACGCAGCACCAGGAGCAACGTGGGGTTCAGTGTCTTGCTCAAGGACACTTAGACGAGTTCATCAGGGTGAAGAATCGAACCCACAACCTCCGGGTTGGGTGACAATTACTCTACCACTGAGCCACGCCACCCCACATATGTGATTGTGTCTTTTAATTTATTTGTATTTATTCATTTTTATTTTATAGAAGCCTGAAAAAAAGGGGATTGATTGATTGATTGATTGATTGATTGATTGATTGATTGATTGATTGATTGATTGATTGATTGATTGATTGATTGATTGATTGATTGAATTCTGACCCAGGTATTGATAATTGTTGTGTCGCCATATTGTGAGATAATCAGTATCGTGAACCTTGTGTTGCAAATCGTACCTTATCAGGAGGTACCCAGAGGTTCCACCACTATTCACAACATCACGTTATGGCAATATTAACCCATTTTCTCCCAAAAACGTATAAATACGTTCTATTTTTGATTGTTTCAGTGTCCCAAAGACAGACGTATACGGGTTTTTTTCACAAGAGACATCTCTAGGTTCTGATTCAACTTAGCTTCAAAGCACAATGCTAAAAATCCATTTTAAAGCAATAAAACTGGCCACTGGAGGGGAGTAGCGCATTTGGTAAGACCCGCAACCTGATACAACGGAACGAATGGCCGGGACGCACGGCCGGGGCGCCGGCGGAAGACAACCGAATGGACGTCCAGGATGCCAGGCGGCGGACTGAGCAGAACAACCGGGAGGATGCCCGGGATGCGAGGCGCTGGACGACCGAGCAGAACGACCAGGACCACCAGTGCAGCGGACGATGCCGTTGAGTCTGTGCTGCTCGCCGAGCAGAGCCCGCGCCGCCATGCTCGGCCGCTCGCGTCCCCCACACCCACCAGTGTCCCACTACTCAGCCGGAAGCGTGCACGGCCAAACGAGTTCCCCCCAGGAACACAAGTTCCCCAGGCGACCTCCGCCACGAGGCAGTGGTCACCACATAAGAAAAACTCAAAAAAATCCATCTTTATGAGACAGGCGGCGATGAGGCAAAAGTTTACCCCGGCTGTTGCGGCCACAACAGCGTCATCTCTCAGTTAGTTATGTGTAAATAAATTATTACTTTGCTATCAAAAGCTCTATTTGTCTTGTTGTTTATGTTATTTTGTAAAAGGAAGACTTTATTCAGATGTTTGGGATGTAACTAAAGCAAAAAATAGCTGTGTTAAAGTCAAAGTTATGTCTGAAATGTATGCGTTTACAAAAAGCTCAATTTCGCTGTTTTTTCATCAGAAATCGGGAGCTCAAACTAAGCTATTTTCTAATGCTGATTTCTAAAGAATAGAAAAAGATATGAACTAACATTTTTTCCTGCTGAAAGAAGAGAGTCTAATCTTTCTTTTGGTGGGTTCCATTTTTATTAGGGCTGGCAAAATTATCGCGTTAACGGGCGCTAATTAATTTTTAAAAATTAATCACGTTAAAATATTTGACGTAATTAACGCACATGCCCTGCTCAAACAGATTAAAAAGACAGCACAGTGCAATGCCACCTTGTTACTTTTGTTTTTTGGAGGTTTTTCGCCCTCTGCTGGCGCTTGGGTGCGACTGATTTTATGGGCTTAAGCACCCATGAGCATTGTGTAATTATTGACATCAACAATGGCGGGCTACAAGTTTATTTATTGATTGAAAAATTTACAAATTTTATTAAAACGACAACATTAAGTAGGGTATTAATATAAAATTTCTATAACTTGTACTAACATTTATCTTTTAAGAATTACAAGTCTTTCTATCCATGGATCGCTTTAACAGAATGTTAATAATGTTAAAGCCATCTTGTTGATTTATTGTTATTATAAACTAGGGCTGTCAAAATTATCGCGTTAACGCGCGGTAATTAATTTTTTAAATTAATCACGTTAAAATATTTGACGCAATTAACACACATGTCCCGCTCAGAAAGTATTCTGCCTTTTGGTAAGTTTTACAGCAAGACTTTTTGTGCTGTCCAACAGCGAACTCTTGTGGACATGGTTTGTTGTTTTCTTTCCAGTTCATTATGGCTGCACAACGTCTCGGGCTGATAATGTTGTGCTTATATGATCCTTGGACAAGATTTGTCCGTAAGTATGGTTGTTGTAAAGAATGTACATATTATGTTAGTAAGCGAAATGTTATATTTTTTGTATGAGACGCTTTTTGTTTGTTTAGTGAACCTGTATAGCGTGCTAAGCTAACGTTGTTGCTAATGCAATGCTTGTGTACTTTTTTTTTGTAGTTTTACGACGGTCTAAAGAGGACAATGGTTTGAGGCCATTTTATTAATAAATCAGATGAAAAAGGAAGAAGTCTAATTATTAAGGCGTCGTTCACTAGCTGTCTAGCTTTGGAAAAAGTAGACGCTTCGGAGTGAGGACAGCATAGACAGATTTAAATGACAGTAGAGTCAAATGCCCACTACAGTCCTTTTGTACCATATATCCATCTTGTGTCTTATCTTTCCATTCCAACAATTTATTTTACAGAATATATATATAATTTACAGAAAAATATTGCATATTTTATAGATGGTTTGAATTGCGATTAATTACGATTAATTAATTTTTAAGCTGTAATTACCTCGATTAAAAATTTTAATCGTTTGACAGCCCTATTATAAACAAATGCAGTACTAATGTACAGTATGTGGAATGTATATATCCATCTTGTGTCTTATCTTTCCATTCCAACAATAATTTACAGAAAAATATGGCATATTTTATAGATGGTTTGAATTGCGATTAATTACGATTAATTCATTTTTAAGCTGTAATTAACTCGATTAAAAATTTTAATCGTTTGACAGCCCTAATTTTTATATAGCAATAGAACAGAATTTTCTGTGGGCCTTGCAAAATCACTCAAAATCCAGTAAAACGGCCGGGAGCGAAGGGGGTTGCACCGGTGAAAATGACTGGGAGTGAATGAGTTAAAAGTGCAGACAATCAATTAATCAATCAATCAATTAGTAAATCAATCAATCAACTTTATTTGTATTGCATATTTAAAAGATCCACAACAGAGAAAAAATTGCTGTAGATTAAAACAGGAAAATAATTTAAAATGCATAGGATCCAGAGGCGAGGTTTAGAAGGGTGCTGGGGGTGCATACACACCCGGGCCACGAAACCAGTAGCAGCCTCCCACTCCGCTCTCAGCCGGGTGACTCAAGGGGCTGGTTGATATGCATTGTTATGGGAACACAAACACAAAAGTACATAAAACCAGTCAAATCATTTTTGTCTTGTCTTGTCTGAATATATAACAACGCTGCCTAGAATTTAGGTTTGGCTTGGCTGTTGGCGTGCGAGTAGCAAACATGACAGTTTAATCAATGGGTTGACATTGTCTTCCATAAATATTTGCCTGCTAATGACTTTCTTTGACTTTTTGTCAGTGTTCCATAACCCTAATAAAACATGATTCATCCAAAGAGGCGCCGTGGGTGGACTACCTAACCTTAGCGTTGTTTAGACACTTGATTGGAGATGAAAATATAAACGACACATTTTAGGCTTTCACACGACAACTTGGAAAGAGCGTTCGTTCATTCAACCCTCCACTTCAAACGGATTGGACGTCTAGCACTGTCATTGGCAGCGGTAAAAATAATATTTTGTCACAATTCGGGGGTGGGTTTAAAACTAGGGCTGTCAACCGATTAAAATTTTTAATCGAGTTAATCACAGCTGAAAAATTAATTAATCGTAATTAATCGCAATTCAAACCATCTCTAAAATATGCCATATTTGTCTGTAAATTATTGTTGCAATGGAACGATAAGACACAAGACGGACATAAACATTCAACATACTCTACATAGGTACTGTAATTGTTTATTATAACAATAAATCCACAAGATGGCAATAACCTTATTAACATTCTTTCTGTTAAAGTGATCCACGGATAAAAAGACTTGTAGTTCTTAAAAGATAAATTTGAGTACAAGACAAGATACTGTAGCGACTTAACTGTTCTGCCCAAATGCATGATGGGAAGTTGGGCAACCATGACTGTCAGTGGTGGCTGCAAATGGTATACAGTATGTTCTGCGTTGTGTTCAATTAAGTGTGTTGTGAAAAAGATTCGTCTTATTCTCCGCCCAAATGCATGATGGGAAGTTGGGCAACCATGACTGTTAGTAGTGGCTGCCAAAGCTTAAGCCAATAAAAGGCGTGGCCCAACGAACGCTTGTGTCCACTTGCATTTCTCTGCCTTTTCGCTCTTAATGTGCTAAAACAGCATCATTGCAAACTGTTTGAGGCAACGCATGAATGGGTCATTCCGTGCATGCATTAATTGTGTCAAATATTTTAACGTGAATATTATCATACACATTATTTGCAATTAATTAAACTCACCTGCACGACACGAACTGTACGTAAAATGTTTTCCAAGAGTATAAGAAGACACCGAGTCACCGCGCTAAATGCTAATGCTGACACAAACACTATGCTAACGCTAACACTATGCTAACGTGACAAGTTAGTTTAGTGTGTGATGATCACTCAGCACAGACCTTGGAAGGCTAAAGCAAAATAGCATAACTAACCAAGATAAGAAAGCAAAACTTAACCAAGCAGCCCCCGACACATGTTTCACCAAAGGAACCTGGAATGGGCACAGGCTTACTCACCGGCCGGTGAGTAACCGTGTGTGTGGTGAGGGGGGTTTCGGGGGGGGGTGGGGGGTGCAGCACGTCGCATGAGTGACACGACCAAACACTGTTAAATGCGTTCTAACTACACATACAATAACAACATATCACAGATTTTGAATTTATGATGGAAACGATGGCGAATTTTCATTTCGTTCTCGTGTCTACAGAAGACAACTGGCATCCACCTCATTACGTTTTAGTCTCCCAAGACACGTTTTCAGCGCCTCATCGTGACGTCGTCATGAAAAAAATTGTTCCTTGACGAAATACAGTGGTACCTCTACATACAAAGTTAATTCGTTCCAGGAACCTGTTTGCAAATCGAAATTGTCGTATGTCGAGCAGGATTTTCCCATAAAAATACATTATAATCCCATTAATTTGTTCCACAGCCCAAAAACCCAAACTAAATCCTTATTAAATACTGCTGGTACTGTTACAAGTGGCAATTACACATACTAAAACAAATAAATTATAAATAAAAATCATAATAATAATATAATAACAATAATTCCTATAATAGTGTAATGAATCGGGTTCTAATGCGGCGGACGTTTTTTTCTGTACCTGAACGCACCGTTTGGCTGAGAGAGGGAGCGGAGCGGCTGAGAGTTTACTTTCGCTTTCGATGTTTTCTTGAGAACACCGTGAACTTTGGCGATCAGGAGGCGTTTTGTGTTGGATAAGTTCTGAATAAAAGATAAAAACCTGACGAAGCTGGTGATTTCTTTGGCAATAAAAATACCATGTCATAATAATTGTTATCTTAACTCATAAAGACTGGCGAACAGTGGTCGGAGGAGGACTGTGGAGATATATTGTTGAGCCAGTTCACGGATACGCATCCCACGCTCATATTTTTCTATAATTTGCATCTTCATTTCAATGGTAAGTGTCACCTTTTTCCTTGTTTGACCACCTGTACAAACCTTTTTGAAACCTGTGTTAATTTCTCTCACAAGAAAATTTGACGTGCGTCTGCGGTGCTGTCATGTCGTCGTATTTCGAGCATGTCGTCGGATGTAGAAACAAATGGCGAGTCAAATTTTACGTCGGATGTTGAAAAGATCGTGTGTCGAAGCGATCGTATGTCGAGGTACCACTAAATTTTCGTTATTGAAAACAGCACTGATACAGACATTGGGTAACAAGACAATGAGGCACAGGTGGGTGACACAAGAAGCAGCGGATCGGTTAACACACAAGGAGCACGCCACAACGGGATATCAGTGGGTAATCACAATGACTAGACACACTAGGGAAATTTCCTAACAAAACTCAACTCAAGGCATGGCCCATTTCTTTTTCTGGCTAAGATGCGCCCTTCCACCAGTTAGTTCATCACTAATCGAAATCCAATCCACTTGAAACGGGAGGGTGGCAGTAATTGTACATTAGTTCGGTGCCATCCCTCCCGCTTCAAATGGAAAGGATGTTGACGAGTAATAACCTCATTCATATTCATAGGAAAAGGATTATAGGTAGGGTTGTTCCGATCATGTTTTTTTGCTCCCGATCCGATCGTTTTAGTTTGTGTATCTGCCGATCCCAATATTTCTGATTGCTTTTTTTTTGCTCCCGATTCAATTCCAATCATACCCAATAATTTTTCCCGATCATATACATTTTGGCAATGCATTAAGAAAAAAATGAATAAAACTCGGACGAATATATACATTCAACATACAGTACATAAGTACTGTATTTGTTTATTATGACAATAAATCGTCAAGATGGCATTTACATTATTAACATTCTTTCTGTGAGAGGGATCCACGGATAGAAAGACTTGTGACTTTGTATATTGTGACTAAATATTGCCATCTTGTGTATTTGTTGAGCTTTCAGTAAATGATACTGAAGGCCATGCCCAAATGCTTGATGGGAAGTGGAACCATGACAAGTGGAACCATGACTCTGCGTAGTGCTACCAATTCATATATCTTCTCTGCGATGGGATATAACATTAGGTGTTAAGAAAAAGATCAATTGCTACCTTGCTTCCCCACATTGCTTCCCATGATATTTCTAATCGTAGGGAGAGGGATTGTAAGGCTTTAGCCAATGAAAATAAGGCTCCAAAGGCTGCCAAAATTCACTCTACTCATTTTATGCTGCCTTTTAACTCTCTATATAGGCAAAACGGCGCCATTACAGGTGGAGCGCGACAATGCTTGAGTGGGTCATGCAGCGCATGCATTAATTGCGTTAAATATTTTAACGTGATACATTTTTTAAAAAATTAATTACCACCGTTATTGGGATAAATTTGATGACCCTACCTTAAGCCTAAACTAAAGACTCTGGATATGTAACATATTATGTTTGTAACGTTAAATACAATTAGAAAACGATTTAATAAAAAAAAAATATATATATATATATATACATATATATATATTAAAAAAAAGGCATGGCCGATATGTTTTTGCTGATTCCGATACTTTGAAAATGACGTGATCGGGACATCTCTAATTATAGGACGTCTCATCTTCGGAAGGATGACAAGAGCTCCTTTTTTACAGCGACACGTAATTTCTGAGAACTCCCCGATTTCGGTTTTAGTGCCGTATCGGTACGATACGGTATCCGTACAACACTAGTATTCAAGCACCTATAGAAAGGCTTAGCACTTAAAATCAATGCTAATGACAAAGAATGTTACGGTCATTTCAAACATTTGGAAGAGGTTACTCTTCTCTCTACCTTTTCTTCTTCTTCCAGTGACTGCTGAGCTCTTTGTCTACAGTACAGGATCACATTCCATCCCCGCAAAGGCCCAAAACACATGTCAGCACTTCAACATTGTGGAATCCCCCCTCTCACTCTCGCTTTTACACATACACACTCACATACATATTGGTGAAGCCCTTCAGGTTTGGTCTACAGGACTATTTTGTCTGGTTTGATTGGTGCTTTCACGGTGGTCCGGCCGAGACGTGCCGGGCTTTGATGCGAAGATGTATAATAAACAAAGCAAATTAGAAACAAGGCCAGGCTTTTTTTTAGGGAGGGTCATGTACGGTCGGAGGGGGCAGACTTTGATGGGAATATATACAAGGGGGAGACATGTCCTATCAAAGTAAATAGACACACTGCAGAGTTGTCCTCACAGCAGGTGAAATGGCGTCAAAGGGACTGTCATGTGGTTTATTTTTTTTTAAGTATGAAAGGATAAGAAAAACTTTAATAACACACGTATGTATGTATTATTGGAATTTCATTGATTTTTGGAGATTTTTTTTGCAGTAGGTTTACATGCCCAAAAATGTATTCTTTGATTGAGCTCAGTCCATTCTTCCTTTTTGAAATATTATGTATAATTTAAAAATTACATTATGAGTAATTGTTTTTGTTTGTTTGTGTGTGTGTGTGTGTGTGTGTGTGTGTGTGTGTGTGTGTGTGTGTGTGTGTGTGTGTGTGTGTGTGTGTGTTATTGTGTGAGGTTCACATACAGGTGTAAAGAGAAAATTTTAACATACAAGGCATACGCATAAATAAAAATGGGGAAAAAAATTAATTATGATTAAAAAAAATAAAAGCAATATTCATGTTTACTATATTTGTCTTAAATGCTTTTCTTATGCATTTGTTTAGAACTTGTCATTTATTTATTATGTGCATACATTAATATATTAAAATTAAACAATATATATCAATTACGATACAATGTTAAATTTCAACTGTATTGTATCTGTTTACATTTTAGAATTCAATGTTTTCTTCTTTTATTTTGTACTTGAAATTTGAAAAGAATAATTTTAAAAGTTTTTTGATTTGCTCAATGTATTTATTCATTGTATGTAATCATTCAGAATGGATATTTAATTATCACTATTATACACAATAAAAGATATAATTATCAAAATGTAAATAAATATTTACTTTTAAAGATTGTTTTAATATTGTTTTTTTATAGACACATTTTCACCAAACATAATTTTTGCTAACATAAAAACAACAGTAAAAAAATGAAATAATAAATTAAAAAAATATAGCACAATAATTATGTAATAACTTTAAGCGGGAGAAAATGGACGGATGGATGGAATTAATTCATTTATCACTACTTAATTGGATGACTATTAATTTGTTGCGAATTGTTTCATATTTTGATATTGGTATTTGGTTCTTAATAGTAAGGTTGTTACAATACGTATTACAAAAAATATATGGCGGAAAACACTCTGGTGACTTGAAGCTCCGTTCTGAGACCACCAATTTGGCCAACTTTCAAAATTGTCCGATATGCATGTGTGATACATCATTGCAAAGCTTAAAATCTCAATTTTCTGGGGGAAGAACATTTTTTAATAAGAGGGCATTTCAATGAAAAAAATACAAATAAAAAAAACTTTCAAACAGCAAAACCCTATCTGGAATTGAGAGCATTAAAGAGCAGAATCAAAGACGCCATGACTTTAACGAGATATTATCGCATACTTACCTTGTTTCGATCCAAAAACTCCATGTAGCATGTATCACTGAGTGTCCAGAAACAGCTGTGAATGGCCACAGCTGGATTTTTATGGGATTTTATGGGTGAAACATGTTAATATAACAAGGGTCGCGATGCAGAAATCGCAGACATCAAGGAGTGGTGGAGATGTTCTTTTTAATACATTTACCCTTTTAAATGTTTTCAATTTTGTCTTTGTTTGGATCGATTATTTATCATCTAACATTGGAGAAAATGCGATAGTAACAAAAAAAAAAAATTTACAATTAAGCGATAGTCATGGCTTATGGGGTCGATATCCGTGAATTTTTTACAGACACAATTTTTTCATTGTGACGTAATTTGTTTAAAAGTTAAAATATGCGAGTGAGATTTTTAAAAATGAAATATTAGACTTCAATTCATGATTCTAAGCTGAAAATGACAGACATTTTGAATAATAAATATAATTACTTGTGTTTTATGGCTGGGTTGAAACAAAAGCGGTTGCGCGACATCTGTAAACTGATTTTGCGGGTAAAACGGACAATTTAAAAATAGTTTGGGGGGCTTCATGTGCCATGAATCTGCTGTGGCAGCATATAGACATATTGTTCTTTCAAACACAACAGGTTTTTGGCTTAAAATACAGCAGTTTATTTTAAAGAGGGCAGAAACTGCTTTTTCAGTCTTGTCTGTGTTTTCTGCCAAATGTATTATTAGTATTTGTACTTGTTGGCATTATCAGTATACTACCAATCCAATATTCTGAACCCTCCCATAAATCGTTTTGCCCTAGATAATACAAAAGTGAACATCCGTTGATGCTTACACCTTCACACAGGAGGTCCTTGATACCAATAACGGAACGTACAGTAGTATGAAAAAGTATCTTAACCTTTTGGAATTTCTCACATTTCTGCATAAAATCACCATCAAATTTGATCTGATTTTTGTCAAAATCACACAGATGAAAACATAGTGTCTGCTTTAACTAAAACCACCCAAACAATATATAGGTTTTCATATTTTAATGAGGATAGTATGCAAACAATGACAGAAGGGGGGAAAATAAGTACGTGAACCATCACATTTAATATTTTGTGCCCTCCCCCTTTAGCAGCAGTAACTTCAACCAGACGCTTCCTGTAGCTGCAGATCAGTCTGGCACGGCAATCAGGACTAATCTTGGTCCTTTCTCCTCTATAAAACTGCTGTAGTTCAGTCAGATTCCTGGGATGTCTGGCATGAATTGCTGTCTTTAAGTCATGCCATAGAATCTCAATGGGGTTCAAGACTGGACTTTTACTTGGCCACTCCAGAATGAGTATTTTGTTCTTCTGAAACCATCCTGAAGTTGATTTACTTCTGTGTTTTGGATCATTGTCTTGTGTCAGCATCCATCCTCTTTTTAGCTTCAACTGTCTGACAGACAGCCTCAGGATTTCCTGTAAAACATCCTGATAAACTTTTGAATTCATTCTGCCATTAATGATTGCAAGTTGCCCAGGCTGTGAGGAAGCAAAACGGCCCCAAATCTTTATGCTCCCTCCAGCATGCTTCACGGTGGGGATGAGGTGTTGATGTTGGTGTGTTGTTCCATTTTTCCTCCACACATGACGTTGTGTGTTACTCCCAAACAATTCAACATTGGTTTCATTAGTCGACAAAATATTTTGCCATAACTTCTGTGGAGTGTCCAAGTGCCCTGTTGCGAGCATTAAACAAGCGATAATGTTTTTTTTAGACAGCAGTGGCTTCCTCCGTGGAGTCCTCCCATGAACACCATTCTTGGCCATAGTAAGTCTTGGCCATTTCTGTAAGTCTTAAGCAGACCCTCTCGGGTTCTTTTTTTTTTTTTACCTCTCTGAGTATTCTGTGCTGAACTTTTGGCATCATCTTTGGTGGAAGGCCATTCCTTCGGAGAGAAGCAACAGTGCCAAACTCTCTCCATTTGTAGACAACTTCTCTGACTGTCGATTGATGAACATCCAGACTTTTAGAAATGGTTTTGGATCCTTTCCCAGCTTTATACAAATCAACAATCCTTGATCGCAGTTCTTCAGATAGTTATTTTGACCAAGCCACACATCACATCAGACAATGATTCTTATCGAAACAATTCTTACCAGGTGTGTTTTTTATAATGGGCAGGGCAGCATTAAACCACTCATCAGTGATTGGGCACACACCAGACTTAAATTGTTTGGTAAAAATCGGTGTGCTGTTACCACTGTTAAAATGACTTTTACTTTGCGTGTGAATTGGCATTGTATTGCTTTGTGTTACTGTCACTTGAAATGAAGACAGGTTGTAGTACCAGATATGGCCTCTGACTTGCCAAGTGACCAGAAAAAGTCAGGAAGTATAACAAGCATGGCAGCAGGGCTGTTGTTATTGTCTCCTCTGTCAATCTAGTTGAATCTGCAACCATCTTATGCTTTTGATAGCATCGTCGGTACGTATTTGATTTCTAAGTTGTCATTTTGCATCTATAGACCACTATTTTTGGTAAATTTTGTTATTGTGGAACAGGGCCGGCCCAGCCCATTTGGGGGCCCTAAGCAAAATAATGCAAAGGGGCCCATATTTTTGGCCCACCATTTCGTCACAGTGTACTGTGAAACCCATACATGCAATCCAACCCATATGTACATATTTTGTATATTAATCAGATTTTGTTGCACTGCATATTTCAAACTTCTCACCCCAAATGATTGTCAGTACTTGCCGTAGATAGCGCCAAACCTTTTTCTAAAAGAGGAAAGAAAAGTTAAGGAAGAACTTCTATTTTTTTTAAGCTTGTAATCAAGGATCAAAACTCACAAAAGTCAAATAAAGCAAACTGTAGTAAACAAAATAGATATTGCAGTAGATAGCGCCAAACCTTTTTCTAAAAGAGGAAAGAAAAGTTAAGGAAGAACTTTATTTTCTTAAGCTTGTAACCAAGGATCAAAACTCACAAAAGTCAAATAAAGCAAACTGTAGTAAACAAAATTGAATATAAATTAAACAATTGCCAGATTGAGGGCCCCCTAGTGGTCAGGGGCCCTAAGCAGCTGCATAGTCTGCGTATAGGCTGGGCCGGCCCTGTTGTGGAATATTATGACAGAATTTATTTTGTCATTGTGTCTGATGGTTGTAGCGTTCTAATCACCAGTTAAAAGAGAATAAATACAAGTGATAATTATTAATAAGGATAATTAATAGTATAAATACATGTTTGAATAGCATTTAAAAAGCAGGTTGGTTTATTTCATTCACAAATTCAGTATATTTACATTGTATAAGAAAAAGATATTTATTTCATTTATTGTGTGTTTCAGTTTTACTCTTTACACGATTTCAATAAACATGTGGACAATGGACAGCTGTCTTCAGAGTCGTGATGTCACTAAAGAGTTATCTAACTGCCGAGTAGTATCCAGCGTTCATATACCGAGGGCAGTACAATCGGTTTAATTGCTCCTTAAGTCTCCGTAGGCAGAGGGTTCTCTTACTTATTTTCCCCCTTCTGTCACTGTTTGCATGCTATCCTCATTAAAATATGAAAACCTATAAATGTTTGGTGCTTTTAGTTAAAGCAGACTCTGTTTTTACATCTGTCTGATTTTGACAAAGATCAGATCACATCTGATGGTGATTTAATGCAGAAATGTGAGAAATTCCAGAAGGTTCAGATACTTTTTTATACCACTGTATATGGTACTAAGATTCCATCCTGGCGTGTGCAGTACAAATGTGTGCACACTTTGGGAATACAGAAGTGAGTGGAATGCATAAGTGAACAATCAATACTGAAAGAAGGAGCTCAGCACGTGCAGATCAATGTCAATCGCCGCTGAAACAGTCTACTGCTCTCATGAGAACGTGAAGCCACAAAATAGACGCTCCAGTCAGCATCTTGATGTTTTTGTGTGCGTTTTTTTTTTCCTCAATATACTTTATGTCAAGTTCTTTCAGTTATATATTTATTGCAGTTGTACTGCATCAAAGTGTTGCTAATAGTTGGTCAGTGTAATGGAGTTTAAAATGATTTGATACTGTAAACCTAAACGCATGTCTTGATAATTGAGTATTTAAGTTATATTTAAAATAAAAATACATTCAAAAGTGCGTTTAACAGATTAAATTACGAATTAGGAACAGAGTGAACATTTTAAGACGATCGGAATCGGGTTTATGGTTTTTTTTTTTGTTGTTGTTGTTTTTTTTAAGTATTAACTCATTGGCTGCCATTTATGGCAATATACGCCCAATCCAATTTGACTGAGGGGCTGATAACAATTGTGAAACAGGACAATGAAACATGATCGCTCAATGCCAGCCTTCACAGTTCAAATAAATTTAATGATGATCGTTGTCAACGGCAGTGAATGAAATATTGGCTACAAGCAACAAAATAACCCAGAGATATAATGATGAGGCATGTTGCAGATCCGATTGGAAATTGGGCCTGACTATACGTCATTTTTAGACGATCAGAATCGGGTGGAAAAAGATGTGTTGTTATGATTTTTATTAAAAGCTACCAAGCAACAAAATAATCAAGATCAGGGGTGTCCAAATGTTTTGGAAAGGGGGCTAGAATTGTGGTGGTAAAAATGTGGGGGGCCGACCTTGGCTGACGTCCTTTACGTAGAACAATATATTTAAGCAAATTTTAGCAAGCCATTCTGGGTGTTATATTTGCTTTATTTTTTTTTTTAATGAATAATTTCAACAATCTCGCAACTAGTCTTTGTGACGTTCTCTTTCGATTTCGGGCTCTTGCAAAATACTGCTGTTGTGAAGTTAAACTAGCTTCAAGTTGCTTAAATTTCTCGTTGCGTATCTACCTTGTAATCTTGTTGTACATGTTAGCGTGTCTTGTATGATAATATTGCCTCACATTGAACTCTTTAAAAACAGCAACTGCCTTTTTTGCAAATGGGGCAGACACAGTTGTTGTGTCTTTTAGTGAAGAAATAGTCCAATTTCCACCTATCCTTGTAGCGTCGGCCGTCGCAGTCAACTTTCTTTTTGTTGTTGATTGTCGCCATTTTAGAAAATTGGAAGTAAAGGGTCACATGGGGTGATGTCGCTCAGAGTGCTGCTGCCTTTTAGTGGGTAAATGAGGAGCAGCATTTAGTGTGTAAGCTACTTCATATGCTGGTAGCAGTACTGCTGACCAATTTATCAAGTCTGTGTGCGGGCCAGACGTTATTGATTTTATGACAGAGGCTGGGGCCCGGATGAAATTTGACCACGGGCCGTATTTGGCCCCCAGGCCGGACTTTGGACATGTCTGATCAAGATGGATAAGTATATTGACAAAAGAAACCATTTTTTGTAACAAATTATTAAATAAATAAATTGCTGGGGTATCTGATCGGTACTTGGTATCTGTAGATTCTCAAAATCAGGTGACTCAGGGGCCGCTTACATGGTGACTCTCCGAGAATACGAAAAATTTCAAATTTGCATTTGCATCTCCATTCGATCTGTCGCAATTCCGCATGAAAACGATGTAGTATTCATGCCAGGCCCTAGGGGGCAGTGCAGATTTACAGGGCGACAGAGAATGATGCACTTTGACCCCACCAAGCTCCCTCAGCCCGGAAAAAAATATGCCCGCCCACTCGAAGCAATGGCATTTTTCTTTTGTTCAAAAAGGCACAAAAATGGAAATATTCTAGATATTTAATTTAAAAATATTATTAAAACAGTAAATTAAAGCCGACATTCCGCCATATTTTCTGTTTTTAATGTTTAGTAACACCGCTGTACACGCCCAATGTGACGTGCACCTGTGCTGACGTTATCGTCGTGGTCTCGCGCCGCGGGAGCCTTTGATATGCATGCCGAGGAAGCCCCCATCAATCCCCCGCAATCGGATTCTTCCACTTTGGAGGAAGGATTTAGAATTTTTCGTCTTCGCCGACACCATACGCACGCGAGGCGAGTCCGCTACTCAGTCGTTGCGTCTTTGTGTCGCAGAGTCGCCATGTAAACTGCCCTTCAGAATCGAACGCAAAAATATGTGATCAGGACAACTCTAGTTTGAACCCTTCATCTCACAGCTGTAAAGCTATGTTCTAACCAGTCACCCAACATGCCGGCCCACAATTAAATAAGTATTTGCTCCCTTCTTGATTTCTGTGTTTTTGCATAGTTATCACACGCAAAAACCAACTTTTAATATCACACAGAGACAACACAAGAAAACACAAAATGCATGATCCTAGAGCGCTTTGAGTTCGAGGGCACAAACTGATGGGTTGAAGTTATCTTCAGGATTTTCTGGTAGACAGTGAATTTCATTGTTCCATCAATTACACCAGGGGTGCAGGTTTGCAAAGGAACGGTAGGGACATAACACTACCGACTTTTCAGGATTCTCAAATTGTCCCCACCAACTTTTGAACAACCTTATTTGCATTATATAATGACTTCTGTTATATAGGTGATTTTGATTCGTTGTCTCCCCATATGTTGTAAGGATAGAACTGACCCTACCATTATTAAGTGAATTACAGTACTTTTATTATGTTCAGACTTTTACATTGACCCCTTTTCACTGGTTGAATGTGCCAGTCCATTTTCCCTCTCAAACGCACGTTTGATTGGCTTGAAACACACATGCATTCACATCCTGACAGAAATACAACGTGCCGCCTCCTCAGCCCACTTTCAAAGATGAGGGATATTAGACATTTTTTCCGCCAGGAGCAGCCACTGTAATGAATGTAAAGACGTCAATGTTATGGAGGTGGGCAACACACCACTAATTTTGCAACTAATTTTCCGACCTGCATCAGCGTTACCATAACATTTATCCGTGCTAATTTCTCGAACTCTAGGATGAAGCTGCTTTGAGAGAAATATCCTTCTGTATGTTTTCGTTAACATTAAACTGTTAGAAATATAGTCCCAAGGTTTACCCTCTTTGCCCCATTTTTGATCTTTATTTTATTTATGTGGTCTTAAAGCAGCCCAAATTAAGGAGCTTTCACTTTTTGTTGAGTTTGGCTGTGCTTGTGGACAAAAGGAGTAGTGTTTTACCTGAAGGAGGCTCCATTTTTATTTGTTTTTTGTTGTTCCCAGACTAGGTCTTTTTCGTCATATTTAATTCATTTAGACAGACAATTTTGAGTGGTATCAAGACAAATGTTTATTTATTTTTTTTTGCATTCCTGAATAGTTAAAAGATGATTAACAAGTTTGTATTTCTTGTGTATGAGTTTGAATATTGAAATTGAAATTTAAATAAAATCATTCTGGAAGCTTTCTTAATGTTTCGTTAGTAGTTTTTGAAAACATAGATTTGAATCGAATGGTCTATCTCCTGAACCAATACATATGCACTGCAAAAACCCACTTCTTTAAAATTGTTTAAAAACAAACAAACCTTAAATTCCCTTGTTTTCAGTGTAAATCTACTAAATTATCTGCCAATGCTTCAAGTAAATTCTATATAATAATATATACCTATATATATGTATGTGTGTGTGTATATATATATATATATATATATATACACACACACACACACACATATATATATATATATATATATATATATATATATATATATATATATCAGTGTTTCCCCTACATATTAAATATTGTGGCGCACCGCCACAACAAAATAAAAGCTGCCACGCCGTGCAAAAGAGATGTTTTTTTTTTTTTAAGGCCGTTTCAAACTAATGGCAGCCTAATGTGAAGGGTTCAGCGGCAACCTATTCAATGTGTATTGTATTGTCCGTAACTATACGGGGCCACCTTAAAAAGTGACAATCGGCCAGGGACCTGTGACGTAGAGGGAAGCGAGAAGGAAATAGCGGTCTCATGTCACGGAAGCCCGCCGTTATTTTGTTATTCCTTTTCTTTATTATTGTAGTCACAATAAAGTGGCTAAGCCAATACAGACTCCTGTCCTTCTTCCCCTCATCCGGGCATTAATGTATTTTGGGTCGGACTTTTCGGCGAAAGTGAGTGGTGGACGGCCGTCTCGGACGAAGAGGCAAGTTTGAATGAATTTGCGCCGAGCGGCGGGTCAGAGTGCCGCCGCGCTAATGTGTCAACAATGCATTCAATAGCAGAAAATGCAGGGCTGTTACAGCGGACGGATATATGCAATCAAGGCTGACGAAACCTTGATGAATGCGCTTTTTTCCCCCAAGTTTCACGAGTTCTGGGACACTCAAAAAATGTCTCTCATACCTCTACTTGCTAAGCTAAATGGTACCTCGATGTGCGTTTGTGTGGAAAAGTAGTTCACGAACAACAACAACAACAAAAAACTATGCACCTTCTCACCAAAACTAGTAAAACTCTTTGCACGGCAATTAGAATTTCCCCCTACACCTTGAAATGGCTCCATTACAAGGACGTAGGTTTGGTCTCAATATTGGTGGGACGCTATAACAGCATAACCTGCATGTACACTTTTTGCTGGGAACAGAACATTAATAAAACCAAACTGATTAGGTGAACGGGGATCAGGGCTTAATTTCTCACCAATATGAACCTAATTAATTGATAGGCTAAATGATCAATGCAAAAATAAATCTGGATTGACTTGTACTAACTTTCACACTGCAAATTTATAACGTTTCAATCTGAGGATTTTTCTTAAATCTATTTGAATATTTTTTTCCATCTTGTTTTGAGTGTTAAAGACTAGTTAACAGATTAATGGGTCAGATTATTCAATTTACTTTTGGTAAATATTACCATTTGTTCTTATTAAGCCCATACAGCTAAAGGTTGGTCATTTTTCACCAAAATCAAGGGGGGAAATGATTTCAAATAATGTTTTGTAATGCAGCACACCACCGCAGCTTCAAAAAATCCTAGGGGAAACCCTGTATATACACACAGTGGGGAGAACAAGTATTTGATACACTGACAATGGGTTTCCCCAATATATTCCCAATATTCCCTGGGGAGAACAAGTATTTGATACACTGACAATGGGTTTCCCCAATATATTCCCAATATTCCCAAATTTCCCAATATATATATATATATATATATATATATATATATATATATATATATATATATATATATATATATATATATATATATATATATATATATATATACAGTGCCTTGCAAAAGCATTCGGCCCCCTTGAATCTTGCAACCTTTCGCCACATTTCAGGCTTCAAACATAAAGATATGAAATTTAATTTTTTTGTCAAGAATCAACAACAAGTGGGACACAATCGTGAAGTGGAACCACATTTATTGGATAATTTAAACTTTTTTAACAAATAAAAAACTGAAAAGTGGGGCGTGCAGTATTATTCGGCCCCTTTACTTTCAGTGCAGCAAACTCACTCCAGAAGTTCAGTGAGGATCTCTGAATGATCCAATGTTGTCCTAAATGACCGATGATGATAAATAGAATCCAAATGTGTGTAACCAAGTCTCCATATAAATGCACCTGCTCTGTGATAGTCTCAGGGTTCTGTTTAAAGTGCAGAGAGCATTATGAAAACTAAGGAACACACCAGGCAGGTCCGAAATACTGTTGTGGAGAAGTTTAAAGCCGGATTTGGATACAAAAAGATTTCCCAAGCTTTAAACATCTCAACGAGCACTGTGCAAGCCATCATATTGAAATGGAAGGAGCATCAGACCACTGCAAATCTACCAAGACCCGGCCGTCCTTCCAAACTTTCTTCTCAAACAAGGAGAAAACTGATCAGAGATGCAGCCAAGAGGCCCATGATCACTCTGGATGAACTGCAGAGATCTACAGCTGAGGTGGGAGAGTCTGTCCATAGGACAACAATCGTCGTACACTGCACAAATCTGGCCTTTATGGAAGAGTGGCAAGAAGAAAGCCATTTCTCAAAGATATCCATAAAAAGTCTCGTTTAAAGTTTGCCACAAGCCACCTGGGAGACACACCAAACATGTGGAAGAAGGTGCTCTGGTCAGATGAAACCAAAATTGAACTTTTTGGCCACAATGCAAAACGATATGTCCCCACTGTCAAACATGGTGATGGCAGCATCATGGTTTGGGCCTGCTTTTCTTGAGCAGGGACAGGGAAGATGGTTAAAATTGACGGGAAGATGGATGCAGCCAAATACAGGAACATTCTGGAAGAAAACCTGT
Organism: Corythoichthys intestinalis; assembly: GCF_030265065.1. Taxonomy (NCBI): domain Eukaryota; kingdom Metazoa; phylum Chordata; class Actinopteri; order Syngnathiformes; family Syngnathidae; genus Corythoichthys; species Corythoichthys intestinalis. The sequence continues at coordinate 48,256,330 of NC_080405.1, read as the reverse complement.
TGGTATCTGCACAAGACCTGAGACTGGGACGGAGATTTATCTTCCAACAGGACAATGATCCAAAACATAAAGCCAAATCTACAATGGAATGGTTCAAAAATAAACGTATCCAGGTGTTAGAATGGCCAAGTCAAAGTCCAGACCTGAATCCAATCGAGAATCTGTGGAAAGAGCTGAAGACTGCTGTTCACAAACACTCTCCATCCAACCTCACTGAGCTCGAGCTGTTTTACAAGGAAGAATGGGCAAGAATGTCAGTCTCTCGATGTGCAAAACTGATAGAAACATACCCCAAGCGACTTGCAGCTGTAATTGGAGCAAAAGGTGGCGCTACAAAGTATTAACGCAAGGGGGCCGAATAATATTGCACGCCCCACTTTTCAGTTTTTTATTTGTTAAAAAAGTTTAAATTATCCAATAAATTTTGTTCCACTTCACGATTGTGTCCCACTTGTTGTTGATTCTTGACAAAAAATGTAAATTTTATATCTTTATGTTTGAAGCCTGAAATGTGGCGAAAGGTTGCAAGGTTCAAGGGGGCCGAATACTTTTGCAAGGCACTGTATATATATATATATATATATATATATATATATATATATATATACATAATATATTTTCTTATAACGGGAGCAATTTTAACAACTTTAACGGTTGATTCACAACATTAAATGACTTCCAAACATAGCAAAGGTTTTTTTTTTTGGGGGGGGTGAAAAAAAAACATGAAAGGTAACACCAGTTACTTTGCCAAGTAACTAATTACTCTTACATTCAGGTAACTGAGTTACTAACGCAATTACTTTTTGGGAGAAGTAATTTGTAACTGTAATTCATCACTTTTTTAAAGTAAGATTAACAACACTGCACATATCCAATGTAGATTGTGATTTGCAGGCTATCATCTACTGTACGTTTGATAGCATGTGAAAAGTCCATGTCGTTATCTCATGAGATTTCAGATAATTCAAATGTATATGTATGTGGGCAGGCAGCGGAGCGACTGTTTAGCACGATGTCTCACACGACGTCTCACAGTTCTGAGATCAAGGGTTCAAGCCTAGGCTCCAGTGTGTTCTTCCCATTCCTGTGTAGGTTCTTACCAGGTTTTCTTCCACATCCCAGTCCTTCTCAAATATATAAGACTAATTTAAGATATTGATGGAATGATATTCATGAAAGAGTACAGATTGTGACAACCAACCCCATTCTCCCCAATATCAAATCAAGGGTGTAGGTTTGGTCTCAACATTGGTAGGGACGATATAACAGCATAACCTGCATGTACACTTTGCTCGGGATGGAACATTAATAAAACCAAACAGATTGGGTGAACGGAGCTCAGGGCTATATTTCTCACGAATATGAGCCTATTTCATTGATAGGCTAAATCAGTGGTGCTCATTGCGTCAATCACGATCAACCAGTCGATTGCAACGCTAGTGTGGGTAGCTCGCGGCATCCCAAAACTTTTTTTTTTTTTTTTTTTTTTAAATACATACATAGCTAATTATAATTATGTTGCGTGTACTTTGTGTTGTGTTAGCAACATATGAGGTTTTGCAGCACCCGTCTGTCTCTAAGCAGCTTCTTGTTCACATTTTTCTGGTCCCATAGTCACCAGCAGAGTTCACAACATTTCTCAGAGTTTAATTAGCGTTAACAGTAGAGAACACAAACAGAAGGACACTTCTACGCAGCTTCCTACACGAGTTTTGCAGGTAAGCAAGTTTACACAGTTTTATGTTATACTAACTCTGATGCAGGTCAGACTTTCAGTAGCAAAATTAGTGGTGTGTTTCCAACCTCCACAACATTGACGTCATTTTAAATTACTTACAGTGGCTGCTGCTGGCCAAAAAACCTCTAATATACCTCATCTTCAGGAGGCGGCATGTTGTCGACGTGCATTTCTGTCGGGGCTGTGTGAGTGTGAGCGTGCGTGTGTATGTTGGGGGTGGGTCAAGTCATCAGCCAATCAAAAATGCGTTTGAAGGGGGGGGAAATGGACTGTCGCATTCAGCAAGTGAAAGGGGGTAAATGTAATGAGGATTTCTTTGGCGATGTAACCACAACAATAATCGTCAGCTAAACTTATAAAGACTGGCGAACGGTGGTCAGAGTAGGGCCATGGAGATGTAATGTTGAGCCAGTTCACGGATGCGCACCCCACGCTCATATTTTTCTATAATTTGCATCTTCATTTGGAAGGTATGCGTCACCTTTTTCCTTGTTTCACCACCTGTACCACCCTTTTTGAAACCTGTGTTGATTTCTCACACAAGAAAATCCGCCGTGCGTTCGTCTGCGGTGCTGTCATGTCGTCGTATTTCGAGCATGTCGTAAGATGTAGAAACAAACGGCGAGTCAAATTTTACGTAGGATGTCGAAAAGATCGTGTGTCCAAGCGATCGTATGTCGAGGTACCACTGTAATTCACTGAATAATGGTAGGGTCTATTCTATCCTTACAACGTATGGGAAGACAGTCTAAATTATCTCTACAACTGAACTCATTATAAAATGCCTATAAGGTTGCTTAAAGGTTGGTGGGGACAATTTGAGCATCCTAGAAAGTTGTGTTATGTAGTCGTGTTATGTCCCTACAGTCCCTATGCAAACTTACGCCCTTGTATCAAATCAATTCACCGCTTTCCCCCAGAGAAACCATGACGACATATTCGTAGCTTCCGTGTCTGTGTCTCTGACAGTGATTGGGTTTCAGCAAGTCACGTGAATATTTCGCAGTCGCGGGAAAAACGAGGAGGGGCGGGGCTGGAGGCGCGTGCTCTCTCCGTGGTGCTGATGGCAAAGGACCTTCTGCGCAGCCGCTACTGCGCATGTTGCATGACAGGTGCGCGCGCGAACGAGCTAGCGAGCCTCCATCTTGGGCTTCCGACAGCATCCAAAATATATCCAGCACCCCAAACATCAACAAACAGCAACACAGATGTAACGCAGGCAAGATGTCGCATGGACGCGAGGATGTGACTCTCCTGTAAAGACCGCAGTTTGCCAAAGAAGGACGCTTTAAAGCCCCCCGGGGAAGGAGGATGGAAAGGAGCGGCAGCTGCTGGTCGGGAAGGCGCCGTTAACGACGATTAGCCCCAGCTAGCTTTCGCCGGTCGGTCCGGAGGGGAGTTTTTCGACCACCGTCTGACAGGTGACGGATAAGACTAAACGTTTTGACGTAGTGCTCGTAATGTTTACGTTCGTGACGTGTATTGGCCGCCATTTTAGAGAGGGAGGGGGTAGTTGTGTACGTGTTTAGTCTCCTGGCATCTACCCTCCACTCCCCTTCCTCCCTAACATGGTGGTCGCTTTTTGCTTTCCAATGCAGCATCCTTGTTGCATGCATGCACATAAAATGGTGGTTCTAGTTTGTTTATATGCACCTTTACTGGGCAGGACATTCGGTACACCTGCTCAAACCAGTAGAACTGTTCCCTGTCTAGTGGGAGAACCAAAAGATAACACCTAATAGAGATGCACATATGCACCTTTATTAAACAGTTTCAATTTTTCCACTGAAGGCAGTGCTAATGTTTTCGTTACCGTACAGACCACATCAATTTGCACAGTAACTGTATTAAGTACAGTGGGTAATACAGTTGTTGGCCATTTTTCCGTCAGATTTATGAGGTTCAGGGTTTAAATGGAGTGCGACGCTCTATGCTTGTGTGTTTTTTTCCTGGCACTCCGGCATTCTTCCATACTTTACAAAAATGCAAATTTGAGTGTGGTTGTTTGATTGCCTGCACAATAAAATTCTGCGAAGAAATTTTTTAGATATACATACTTTATTAGTTACTTTTTTGAATAGTTTGAACAGCAAATACGCCATATTATAAAAATATACATGATAGATTCTTAGTTGATCATAAGTGTGAATGATTGGAGGTCCTGGGTCCAGTAATTGGCTGGGAACCCCTAGGTACCTCCCGATGTGATACGGTCACGATTAGCTGCAATGATTAATTTATTTACTCGAGTAATTCGATTAGAAAAAGCTTTGAATCAAATTTTGCTGCTTCGAGGATTCGTTTAATTGGAGTGGCGTTGAAATGTTTGTTTTGACAGTATTTGCATTTAGTTTTATTGATTTGGGTGGATTCTCGCAGTCGGTGTGATGTCACGATGATGTCACTTATAACAACGTGTCGCCATTTTGAGAGGGGGGCACGCACAGCTAAACATGCATAGACAAACGTTGTCTGAAATTCATATATTTCAGCTGTGTTTTACGTCTTTTTTCATAAAAACGTCTTAAACATGACTTGTTGTTATCACAAGTCACTGGCGACAGACACGAGGAGGCGATAGAACTTAAAATTAGCGTGTATTGGCCTGCAAATCTGCCCATACAAAGTCCCAGCTGATAGCTAGATAAACAATCCAAAGGAATTGCCTGCAGTGGAGTTCGGAAACATCTACAACTACCTCATAAACTCACCCAGTAAGTTGACCGTTATCAATTACGTGGAATATGTACTGTGTGGAACTAAAAAAAAACTGGTCGTATATACAGAGTGATTATTTCTGCCGTAACCGGTAATTCACCTTCAAGCGTTATTTAGCCAGGAACACATCACGGCAAAATAACCAATTCCCACCAGGCCAATAATATACCGATTGCCCGATCAGAGCAGTTCACAGCAAAAGAAAAATAACGCTTTGCGAGTTGCGAGTGGTAATAATAACCACTGCCTAGTCTATTGAATCCTAGCAGCTAATTGGGGCAAAAAAAAATCGGTTAAAGTTTACTCACCAGTAATTAAAGGTCGGATGCAAACGTAAATGTGCCTGGTCCACGGAACGGTCTTCTTTTACTGTTCCTCGATTGATTGCTTTCAGCCAATTGCTTGTCCATTTCTTCTCACGAGGACGAATGAAGAACTTCAAATGCGGCTCCGAACTCTTCCTTGTGTTACAACCTGCAACACGGCAACTTTTAGTCATTCCGATGGAAAAAAGACCGCAAATAAGACAGAAGTTCAACGCGTTTGTACTACAATGCACGACAGAGCAACTGCTTGTGACTCGGGTTTTGCCCCCATTTCAATATGGCGACGCTCTGTTGTGGCTGGTGACGCCATTAATGCCCAAATGTCTGACTGCGAGAATACACTGCCCTCTAGTGACAAAAGTAAATATGACATAACTTTGTCTAGCATGGCTGAATCCAACTGCTTCCCATTAAGGTCAACATAAGGTTGAAAGTTTTAGTTTTTGCTAAAATGTTTGCTGATGTTTTAGTAATTTAGTTGAGAAGTACATATATTTAGAATTCTTTTGTGAGGAAATGTATTTGAATGATTTGTTAAGAGCATTGTGGAAAAAAAAAAAAAAAAAGTTAGCATTTTATAGCATTTAAGCTAGCGGACTTTTGCAATGCAAGTTATCCAATTGTTCTTTTGTTGTACCTCATTTTTGTGTTTATATCGTTTGAGGCTAAGACCTTGTATTTTCATATATTTTTAAATTTATTGCTCCTGTGAAATGAAAGTGCAATTCTGCTTAGTTTGAAGAAACTCTCAAGTATGTTATTTTGTATTCGCAGATAATGCTCTTTTGAAAGTGCGATCTTAGCAAACAAAAAAAAATGTTATTGCAGGTATCAACACTTGTATTTTTTTGTCTTACATCTCCGAAAATTTATTGTGCAACACATTAAATGTTTGTAAAGAATCGTAATCCGATTATTCGATTATTCGAACTAATGGATAGATTAATGATTTACCTAAATAATCGATAGCTGCAGCCCTCCTCACGATAACTATCATCTCACAGTAATACAAGACAACAATTGTTGATAAATGGGTCAGAGAATAGATCTATAATATTTTACTAAATATAAAAACAAGCTATTTCTGAATGGTTTAGGGTTAAACCCTTTTTTAAGAACCATGCTAAAATTGATTAGAAAGTCAACCTGACATTTTGGATGAAGTACAACACTAAAGAACTTGCCCTAGTCAAAAGCAGATTTCAAGGACAGATGGATGACACTAAATTCCCATGCTTTTTGTCTCTGCTACCTAGAGTGCGCACAGCATGACATCAAAATTTGATGACCAGTTTGAGGATTCCCCATAAAAATTGCCGTCCAAGGGCCTATTTAAAGTTGCTTACGGCTCTAATATTGTTTCTGGTCAACATACCTATCATAAAAGGAACAATTCCCAAGGACCCATGGACAAAATTAATCTGGAAATCTTCTGTGATCTTGTGCTTTTATTAAATTCTTACTGAGGTATTTGTCCATGTAATCCCCAGTGGGAAACAGGTATATTAGACATAGGAGTGTGAGTGCTTGTCGCAGTAGTTCTATGTGGCATCTTTACGGTGATACATTATCGAACCTAAAGTCTTTAGTATAGATCATGCATGTGTGTCTGTCTCTGCCATTCTGTGTGACAGTCTGCTCTTTAAACACTGACGTGATCAAACAGAACGAGGGCGATCTTGTTCAGTGGCCGCTGAGAGACAACTTCAGCCAGAGGCAAAGTCACTTTGAAAAAGATTTCTGGTTGGCTAGCAGACTTGAAGGCATGTCCAGCAATGTTTTAATGATTTGTAAACAGTGTTTCATTTTTCTCTCTCCCCCTATTAAGTCTGCTCTATTACTAGCACAAGCTAAAGTTGATAACAAAGCTGTAATTGATTTTTAATTGAAAACCTGAACGGAATACTGCTTGTTACTAATGCACAATTGAGTGTTGTTTAATGTGTGATCAGTTAACTCAGTATTAGAAGTGCCACGTTTTTTAATGATTCATTTGATTAATTTGTGGGGAAAAGGAAGATCTTTTGTGGTGTCAATTTGTGTATTTCTCTATTATTTGCACTTTTAGAGGAGGATTCAGCAAGGTAGCTGGTATATAACGAAGTATAACACTTTGTGTTAACAACTTATTGCTGACATTTTACCTTTATTTGGTGCCTCAATTGAAAGATGAGGGCGCTCAATGTAAAAAATAGACATAGATAAGGAGCACAGAAATGAAAGCCCAAGAAAAAAACAGTGTCTGGTGGATGTAAACAAGCAAGAAGGATGCCTTGTTTCCTTTGTGTGTTAACTTTATTACATTAAGGAAATAAAATGCAATAAAAGACTTCGAAATGCTTCCAAATCCGACTAATGAAGTTGCATCGGTTTGTAGAATTTGAAATCCAAACTACTTCTATTCAGGGGTGGGAACATTTGGGTACTTTCAGATATGATACGATTTGTTGCGCAAGGCTCAAGATAAATAATATCTTTTCATTATATGGCAATATAACGATTGTTGATACACGGGTCAGCAAATCAATCTACGTTAGTATACCAAACCACTTAAAGCAACACTAGGTAACTTTTCAACCTTTATAAAATATTTTCATAACATCTGTGATAATATGTCAGCTGACAACTAGTTGAATGACACCTCTCTCTCTTGAGGGAGTCTGTATCGCTTTCACCAAAACTAATTAACTTTGAGGAGGGTGGCAGGAACCCTGCCACACAAAAGAACTACAAATGTGCTGACTGCTTTACAGAATACGTCACTTCCCCCATTCCCCATTCATTATGAAGACGATATAAAGTCGATGCGAACGCTTTCGCGCGAATTCTGCACAGATGGCAGAGCAACAAAAGAGACAAAAAGTTTTGTCTGAGGAGGAAAAAAATAAAGGGAGGCTACCAGGATACTAAAGAATAAACATTGGCCCAGCTTTCACTCGCTGGCATGACGCCCAAACCGAACTCTTCAGCGCTGACGAGTTCGGGTTGGGTGCGGGGCTTAGCCACACTAATCCACACGGTTTCTAACCGTCATATGCTATTGTTTAGCCTCAACTGGATTCATTACCTTATTACTATTCATGCCTCACACAGCCGCTGGAAACAGAAATCCATCTGCAGGCGATCGGGAGATTGATTTATGGTTGATTGATAATTTCACGACTCTGTGCGAGTGTGCACTGGTCCTCATGGGAAACGCAGTCTTCCTTAAGGCGAAATACTACCGCTTTTGCCCACCGGCGTCGCTAAAATCAACCAAAACTGAAAAGTTACATAGTGTTGCTTTACCATTGACTTATTCTAATAGAAGATTATGTCGCGATAGGTCACAAAATCATCACACCTTAAATTAGGGGTGTAACGGTACACAAAAATCTCGGTTTGGTACGTACTTCGGTTTTGAGGTCACGGTTCGGTTAATTTTCGGTACAGTAAGAAAACAAAATGCAAAATATAAATGTGCTAGTTGTTTATTACACACTTTTGTGCTTTCAACAATAGGAACATGAGCCTATACAAAGCTAGAATTCTGCTCAAAAAGTGGCCGATATTTAAAGATAATCCGACAAAAATTTGCCTTTCAGACCCCGCGTATTGGTCAGCTTTCTTTTTGAAAGAAAGAAAGAAAAAAGAAGTAGATTTTAACATGTATTTTACAAATGAAATGCCTCAATGAAACATTTTTTTTTTCTTATGAACGGTTTTGAAAAGCTTTATTGGTGGATTTTCTCAAGTTAAAGCGCCACACCGAAATTAATAAATTGAGTAAACAGGATCTGTATTATTCTTATTATTTAATTACAGGTGTTTTAGCTCATTTCAATTTATTTTATTTAAAGGGGCTATTATTTATTTTATTATGTGTCTATATTTTACAAATGTGATGTAGTATTCATTTATATTGTATATTTTATGTTGTATAACTTTAGTTCCTATATGAATATTAGTTCCTACTTGTTTTGTTGTGGTAGGAGGGTTTTGTATTGAACACGGGGCCGTGTTGGTTATTATTATAGCAGAGAAGACAGCAGTAAATCAACAAAGACAAGTCAACTGTGCCCCGACCTACCACTCAAGAGATCTGATGGACTCAAAAAGTAGTTTATGATTGGATATTAGTTTGAAAATCGACCGGATCCACCGTATTTTTACACGAGTGACTTCCGGCCCGATCCTAGCTACCGGTAGTAGTATTGACGCTGAAGGGCCGCGTCTCGCGTCAGTTCTTTTCGCGTGCGTCGCGTTGAGCCACTTCTGGGACGCATCTAACACGCGGCCGCACTGCGACTGGTGTGCATTTGCTGATTGACTCTAACGCCCGCGTTTCACTGCGTTCTCGCGGCAGCCACGTTGTCGCGCCGTTGACGTTTCTGGGTTATACTGTCCTACCGTGTTGGTCCTCATTATAGTTGAGAAGACGGAGTAAATATAATCTACACAAAGAAACTGTAACCCGATTGACTCACAGCCTCAAAAAGTAAGGGTTATATTTAGGGCTGTCCCAAACGACCAGTTTCCTCCCGATTAGTCAGCCGACTATTTTTACGATTAGTCGACTAATCTAATTTTTTTTTTTTTTTTTTTTTTTTACTAATTTAATAATGAAATTTTTGTTAAAGCTTATTAATTCACAAAAAACATTTTGGAACACCTAAATTCTTTATTAAAGTGTAAATAAATAACATAAATATCAATAATAAATCACAAACAATGAGGTCAAATGCTGCTGGCATTAAATGGTGCAAAAAAAATGTACACGGAAACACTGTGACTTCACCCTTTTAACAGGAGTCAAAACAATTCTTACTCTTTTTGCGGTATGTCATTGTCTATATTGTTCTAAATGTCAAAATGAATTGTAATGTCCCGGACAATCATTTTCAGAATACTTTGTGTGAGTTCAGATGCTCTTTCCGGTGTGCATTCCGCATTTTTTGGGGAGGGGGAAAAACTGTTCAACTTTTGTTTGTTTTAACCTGAAGGTAACGCAGAAGGCAAACTGAAATATTACCACAATTATTGTGAATGAAAGGCACACATACCCACAGTAACAAAAATTAAGTATATAGTATTAATTTTATAGTATACTACTATATGTAAAACTTTATAATATTAAATAACTAACATTACTGCAGTCATGGATTACAGTCAGCAGGCCAGTGGTGCTTCCATATATATTCTTTATATTATGTATATACAGGATATATGTATATATTTTCCCTAAGTGGGAGCTTCCATGATCCTAATAAATTTAATAATAATTTAAAAAAATATATAATTATATTAATTATTTTATTAAATAAAATGCGCGTTGATACGACGCACATAAAGGCAACTTCCATTTAAAAAATCGTTAGAGAGTTGTATGGACTTACAATCCGCTAGCTTGTTGTTTCTTGTTGTCTTGGAAAATTATACTTGGGTGACGGCGCTTCAAGTGTTCGTTTATAGCCGACGTGCTACCGTGGTATGCGAGCTCAGCTTAGCAAAGAGTACACACAGTGGCACCCTCCATATTTTCCTTGAAATAATTCCAGGCTCTGGTTATTCTGGTCGGCTTTTTTAGCTTTATGCCACTTTCACGTGTAACCATCTCTGCCCTTTTTGGAAATTGGCGGTGTTTTCAACTCCTCACCTGGGATTCACTTGGCTCGTTGTCGACGGTTCGTCAGGGTTTGTCCGATTTCCTCCTCGGGAAGGCGGCGGCGTGCATAAAAAACACCGAGAGGCGTCGGATGGCTCTTAAAGGATACTTTTATTGACCAAATCAAAAAAAGTGGGGGATGAAGCCACTCAACTCGGCGCTACCCGGCCCGCGCACTTTTCCATCTCGCCGATCTCGCTCCCTCTCTCTCGCTCGCCCACTTTCTTCCTCTTTGCTCAATCTGACAATGCCGGTCACATTGAAATAACAGCGGCCCCCTTGGGGGTGCCAGTAACAACCGCCTGTATCGCGAGCGTCTGCCATTCTAAACTTTATCCGCATGTAATTTTTTTTTAAACCCGTCATTACCCGTCGACGGTATGTTTTGCCCGTCGACGCATTTACGTCATCAGTGACGTCGACAACGTCGACTAGTCGGGACAGCTCTAGTTATATTACGTCAGAAACTCGTTCGGTACGTGTCCGTTCCGAACCGAGCACCATGTGCAATACTATTACATGTACCGTTACACCCTTACCTTACATCTATTACTATTTTGTTTCTCGAGAAACTTCATACATAAGTGTGACTTGGCATTGGAAGATATTTTTATATTCAGACACAGCTTTACCAAGGTCTTACCTCGGTTAATGTCAGCAGACAGACGTATGTGACTCCTGTCCCAATTAATGAAAAGGCATTGACCTTGCTAGGGCAAAGTAGAGTTAAAAGGCGTTGAAGTGGGCAATGGCGACGAGGTCTTCTTATGAATATGATGATGAACGAGCAGCAGAGGAGCCGGTGAGTTTTCCCGGCCAAGACACTCCGTCTAGCCTATAAACTGTGATAGTTAATGTGCGGGAAGCAAGTTTGGCTGCGACATCTTTAAATTGTACAATGGCGACTGCATCACAAGGATGATTTATGACTCCAAATGCTGCTTACATGAACTGCCTCTTAATCAATGTGTTTGTATTCTCTCGTACGGGGACCTAGGGTTGACTTTACAACAAACACGCAAGTTCAAATTATATTGACGTTGGCGGCGCATGTCGTAGAAGTCCTACACTTTACTGCTCGACTGAAATGGACGCTAATTTGAGGTGCCGCTACCTGATTGGAGGTCACATTGCTCTGACGAGACCTGAATTGTGAAGCAGCCATGGTACTAAAAGTTATTCATTTCATTCTTGGAGGTGGGTGGGCCATTTTTTTTTTACATCTAGAAAAAATAGACACAGTTAGAATATGTGTTTTGTGGGATTTATTGAGGTTGTCTTCTATTAGTTTAATTTGGGTGTGTAGTAGAGGTAGTTGTCGTTTAAGTTGACACCTAATTAATAAGCACAAGAAGGTTATCAATAGGGTTGTTCCGATCATGTTTTTTTGCTTCCGATCCGATCCCGATCATTTTAGTTTGAGTATCTACCGATCCCGATATTTCCCGATCCGATTGCTTTTTTTTTGTTGCTCTCGATTCAATTCCAATCATTCCCGATATTTTTTCCCGATCATATACATTTTGGCAGTGCATTAAGAAAAAAATGAATAAAACTCGGACGAATATATACACAACATACAGTACATAAGTACTGTATTTGTTTATTATGAAAATAAATCCTCAAGATGGCATTTACATTATTAACATTCTTTCTGTGAGAGGGATCCACGGATAGAAAGACTTGTAATTCTTAAAGGATAAATGTGACTTTGTATATTGTGACTAAATATTGCTATCTAGTGTATTTGTTGAGCTTTCAGTAAATGATCCTGTAGCCATTTAACAGTTCTGGCCAAATGCATGATGGGAAGTGCAACCATGACTGTGCGTACTGGTACCAATTGATATATCTTCTCTGCGTTGGGAAATAACATAGGGTGTTAAGAAAATGATCAATTACTACCTTTCTTCCCCACATTGCTTCCCACGATATTTCTAATCGAAGGGAGAGGGATTGTAAGGCTTTAGCCAATTAAAAAAAGGCTCCAAAGGCTGCCAAAATTCACTCTACTCATTTTACGCTGCCTTTTAGCTCTATATATTGGTAAAATGGCACCATTACTGATTGAACGCGACAATGCCTGAGTGGGTCGTGCAGCGCATGCGTTAATTGCGTTAAATATTTTAACGTGATACATTTTTTAAAAAATTAATTACCGCCGTTAACGGGATAAATTTTATAACCCTACCTTAAGCCTAAACTAAAGACTCTGGATGAGTGTAACATATTATGTCTGTAACGTTAAATACAATTAGAAAACGATTTAATCAAAAAATATATATATATTAAAAAAAGGCATGTCCGATATTTTTTTGCCGATTCTGATACTTTGAAAATGACGTGATCGGACCCGATCATCCCGATCGATCGGGACATCTGTAGTTATCAACAAGCAATGCTCGCTAAGAATTCTCACTTTTTTTTTTTTTATTTATTTTTTTTTAATTTAAAAAAAAGTACAAAGCTTTTCACACTGAAACAGAAAACATACAAGTTTCCGCAAAAAAATTATCGGTGCATCCCTATTTTTGATTAAATTAAGCTATAATAGAGTATACCACCGTTTGCCAGTTATTTTGGGCACTCTGTTGTCATAAGTATGACACAATTTGCTATGTGCTTTTTTCCTCCATCTTGACAGCTCAGCTTTGTTTTAAAGTCTGATTAAAGCGACTTCTTTTTTATTTTCGTACCCCGTCAGGCTCCACTCGACACACAGGATGGGGGTCAAGAAGAAACTGGTGCTCTTCCTCCTGGTTCTTTGCATTTGTCTCCAGGGAGCGTCTGCCAAAGAGAAGGGAACCAAGAAGGGGAAGAAAAAAGGGAAGCAAGTTTACTGCCCATCGTAAGTACAACGCAAATAGAACAGTAGCACAAAACTAATTATCTTTAAGTGTAATGTTACAAGATAACCTTGGAATGCTATTAAACTTGTTTCAATATACTGTAGTATTTTGTAGAATATAGAAGGTTAAAACTTTTAATATACATGTAGTCCCTGGGTTACAACTTACCCGTCTCACACGATTTCGACTTTATGACGCAGTCTCATCTGCCATTTTGTCTCCAGTCATTTTTTATTTTTATTTTTTTAGTCACATAAACAGTACCTTATTGGACCTCACAATTTTTTTTACTATACTTTATTAATATGACGTGTTCTTTCTTCACTAAACGTGAAGTTGTTAAGTTTTTCAGACAGCAAACAAGGTAATTTTGCTTTTTAATTCCTTCACTCATGACCATTTTTAAAGCTGTACCACACATATGTACACGTAAGGCTGAGTTATGCTTCTGCGGCAGACCTACGGCATCAAGGCACATCCGATTTACAAACCTCCGCCGTAGCCTGACTTGCAGCTTCACAGAATTCTCACTACGTGTCGCGTTAACGAGTGGTGACGTGACGCAAATGGACTGTGATTGGTCCGGTCACACAGTTTTTTTCCGGCTCAGCGCGAAATCACCGCCATTTACAAACATTGTTGCGCTAACAACCACCTCCGCCACCGTCTTCTGTGTCGCCTGCGCCTTAACATTTGTATGATCAACATTTGTTGTTCAATGTTGATGAGCTGAAGATCCACATTCAAGCGTTCCATCTCCGTTGCCATTGTTGTGTAACTGGAAGAAAACTAGAGGGAGTCGTCAAGAGTCCCCCAAAACCATACAAACACAACGCCACACCCCTCTTGTGGCTTGACGGTGAATTACAGAGCAACGCATTCCCTTGCCGCAGAACTATCGAATGCTCATTGACGCTGTAGTTGATACGCCGTCATCGTAACGCAGAAGAGTAATTCAGGCTTTATGTTCAAAACGACATGCATTTTAACAATAAAACACTTGGCACAAAGCAATTGGTGTTCAAACATCCATCAGGTCTCATCAGTATTAGGGTTGGGCATCGTTTAAAACTGAACGATTCCGATTCCGGTTCCATGTTTCGATTCCGATTCCGAACGGTTCTCAATTTTGATTCTTTTAAGAGGCAGGGTTAAAAAAAAAAAAAAAAGACACGGTCAAAAAATCTACAGTTTAAAATGGTATTACTTTATATTAATGTCTTCTCGATTATTTTTTTTTTTTATTATATGAATTTAAAATTTATTATTTATGAATTTTAAATTTAGTATTAATACAATTAATATTAAATTTATTAATTGTATGAACTTCTCACAGGGTTATCTTTAACTTGTATATAAATATCAGTCTTTGAACTCGAATGTGATGAAGTTTCTTTCCAAAGGAGTGCACGTTCACAATAATGTTTATTTTCCAAAAGCTCAGAGAGAAAACACTTACTTATATTCTTTTGCCATACATGTACCTTAGCTGGGAGCTACAACGATGCATTAGTATAAAATCTTCTATTGATTATAATTTGATCTAGATGAGGCAAAATAATAAGGTTTCCTTATTTGTAAAACCGATTCTGTTGTGTTTACAGACACACGCAATGTTTATGTTGTGACAATACCAGTTAAGCCAGTGAGTGGCGCTGTAGTAGTGTGTACGTATAATGCAGAGAAGAAGAGATGAGAGCGTCTGGCTAGGATGCTTTGCTAAGTGATGCTATGTTTTCACTGCTACGAGTTCAATAAAAAAAAGTAATTGAATGCTTCATATGGCTGCTTCTTTCTAAATAAGCAACACACATATTCCAAAACAAAATCCTTTTAATACTGTTGATTTTAACGGAGGATTCTACTGCTTTAAGATGGCGGCTGTTTACTAACGCCACCATCTAGTTCTCTTTATATGTTGTAATACCGCCCCGGTCGGCCATTTGGATCTAGTTCTACATACATCATATCGACTATAGCCCGACGTAATAATACGATTTATTCTCGTACTATTTTCCATCCATCCATCATCTATTGCTTAATCCGGGGTCGGATCGCGGGAACAGCAGAAGACAGACGTAATGTATTGTTTTCCTTTCCTAGTTCTGACGGCGCAGCGTGTCAACTATGTAGCACTCAGCTAGCTTTGCACTTAGTCTATTTTCCATGAAGCCAGTGTCGTGCATAATTGGTCATGCAGCCACCTTTGTGTTATACAGTTGTGTTGCAAATGTTGCACTGAGGTGACTGGTCTTTTTTTTTGTAAAGTTAAGCCAAAATTTTGAGCGCAGCCGCACCGTGTCCATGGTTGTAATCAAGTTGCAATGCACAAACACGCGCTTCTCATGGCTTCTTCGTGGTTTCGGTAGCATTTTTTTTACTGCTCGGCAGTTAGGGCATCAAAACATAGAATCGAAATTTCAAAATTTGAACGGTTCCGGGAGAACCGGAGTGTTAGAACTGGGTCTCATCGATGCTCAATGCTCGATGCCCAACCCTAATCAATATGTAAATTTAGAATGGACTAGAATAGAGTAGAATATCCCTTTGTTTTCATTATACAGTTGTACAATACATTAAATTAGCCTAATTTTCCTAACAAAAGTCCGCTAGCTTAAATGCTACGAGGGCTTAGAAGTGAGCCACTGTCACGCTAACTCGCAACTTCTTTAAAAAAAAAAAAAAAACAACAATTATTCACTAATACTGAAGTTAGCGTGGTTTTTCTCAATTATGTTCCGTTTTCATGCCAAATAACAACTGTTGTTTTGGTTTTGTCACAATGCCCCCACAGAACGAAGTGTGGATAGTTCTGTCCAACGCTGTCGTTCTTGCATTGGTACTTGTGGATGAATCGCAAGTCCTTTATTTGTTGGTCTGTTTCATTGAGATTTAGCTGTATATGCTAATGAAATTTATATTAGTGAGGTTAAAAAAGTGCACAGGAAGATATTTACAGTCCTGACTTGAACCCACTATTTTCCATGAAGTGAAAGTTGGCTCCAACAAAAGCGCCGAAATGAGGTGGGGGAAGGCCATCAAATCGTTTGTTTGACCAGCTAAAGCCTCAAATGTATCAAGGTCCCAACAGCCCCTTTGGAGTCTATATATACATATCTATATGTATATTGAAAAAGTGCCTTAAATGGTAACAAATGTAGTGTAAGCTGTATGACAAACTTGGCTTTTGTGGAGCCACTTGGTTCCACTTAAGCTGCGGTGCTTGTAAAAGAGCGAAGCTTGGAAAGAGAGGTTTATCGGGCGGGAATTATGTGTTTGACTTTGATCATGGCAACAACGCACACAGTGCGCAACATTCCTGCACAGCGCTCGCACCGATCCTGTGTGCGGGATAACGTTTATATAATGACATGTAAAGTGCTTGGAGAAGGGAGGTGGAGGGATTCTTTGGCAGGAGACTTCATTGCCACCCACGGGGGGAAGGCTTTCTCTTCTCTGCTCTCCAACCAGATCTGCTTCTCAAGCTTCTGCTGCCTCTACGCCTCTGCTATCCAAACATCCCAAACATCCGCACTCTCTTTATATGTTTCTGCAGCGCATAGCTTCAAAAGGAAAACAGGTTTTTTTTTGATGCAGGTTTTTGATAGAACAGATCAGGCAATCAATCAGTTCAAGCTACTCCGAAACAGATAATTATATTTCCTAACATGCGAAATCACTTTTCAATCACATCCATCCATTATCTGTGTCGCTTCTTCTCATGAGGGTGGCCGGCGGGGGTGCTTGACACGATCTTATTTGATCTGATTTTGAGCAGGAAGAGGGCTACACCCTGAGCCAACTGCCACTGACACCTATTAATAATTTAGTAGGGGTGTGCCATCTGAGGCACCCCACGTTTCGATTCGATCACGATTAGGTTTATTGATGGGACCCGATTCTAACACTCTGGTTCTTCCGGAACTAAAGATGTCCCGATCGATCGGTCGATCGGGTCCGATCACCTCATTTTCAAAGTATCAGAATCGGCAAAAAAATATCGAACATGCCTTTTTTTTAATATATATCTATATCTTTGAATTAAATCGTTTTCTAATTGTATTTAACGTTACAGACAAAATGTCTTACACTCATCCAGAGTCTTTAGTTTTGGCTTAAAGTAGGGCTATCAAATGTATCGCGTTAACGGCAGTAATTAATTTATTTTTTAAATGAATCACAATAAAATATTTAACGCATGCACTGCACGACCTACTCACGCATTGTCGTGTTCAATCTATAATGGCGCCGTTTTACGTATATATAGAGCTAATAGGCAGCGTAAAATGAGTAGAGTGAATTTTGGCAGTCTTTGGAGCCTTTTTTTAATTGGCTAAAGCCTAACAATCCCTCTCTCAACAATTAGAGGTATCGTGGGAGGCAATGTGGGGAAGCATGGTAGTAGTTCATCTTTTTCTTAACACCCTATGTTATTTCCCAACGCAGAGAAGATATATCAATTGGTGCCACTACGCACAGTCATGGTTGCACTTCCCATCATGCATTTGGGCAGAACAGTTAAATGGCTACAGTATCATTTACTGAAAGCTCAACAAATACACTAGATGGCAATATTTAGTCACAATATACAAAGTCACATTTATACTTTAAGAATTACAAGTCTTTCTATCCATGGATCCCTCTCACAGAAAGAATGTTAATAATGTAAATGCCATCTTGAGGATTTATTGTCATAATAAACAAATACAGTACTTATGTACTGTATGTTGAATGTATATATTTGTTCGAGTTTATTCATTTTTTTCTTAGTGCATTGCTAAAATGTATATAATTGGGAAAAATTATCGGGAATGATTGGAATTGAATCGGGAGCACAAAAAAAAAAAAAGCAATCGAATTGGGAAATATCGGAATCGGCAGATATTCAAACTAAAACGATCGGGATCGGATGGGGAGCAAAAAAAACATGATCAGAGCAACCCTATCTGGAACCGAATTTTTAAATTTCAAACGATGCCCAACCTTAATTACAATTCAGGTTGTTACGATTCGATTAGTAAACGATTATCTTCATGGTATTGAAGATATTAGAGGCAAAAGATGCAGCTTTGCTTTGCTGAAATTTGCTGACATACATGTATATAATTCCACCTACATGCACACACATAGCCAAAAAAATGCAAGGGGTGTCACCAGCATGCCTCCTCTTTCCCTTTTAGGGCAAGAGGTCTGTTACTAGCGCCATCCCAAATAAAAAGCGAGGTGAAGGAGGGGCTAGTTAGAACGATTGTAAGCTGTATAGTTGTCCCTCCTTCTCCTTGCAAGCTTTTCAACTAAATTGAGTGCCTTCCCTCCTTATTTTGAGTAATATTATAAATGTCTACCTAAGGATTTGTATTTGAACTTGACAGGTTTTTCATTATTAGGTTTAATGAATATAAAATATAATGAATTATAAACTAATGAATTAGCCCGACTATGTTAAGTCCATGACCGTATTAATCAGTATCTGTATCAGATTTTTGGAGTTGGACAGTATCGGGATATCTGTTATCGGTTAAAAAGTCATTTTCTGACAACGTTACCTAAAAGTTGGATAATAATCCTTTTAGAGCTGTCCCGACTAGTCGATGTAATCGATGACGTAAATGCGTCGACGGGCAAAACATACCATCGACGGGTAATGACGGGTTAAAAAAAATTACACGCGGATAAAGTTACAATAAAGTAAAGTAAAGTAGAATGGCGGGTGCTCGCGATGCAAGCGGTTGTTACTGGCACCCCCAAGGGGGCCGCTGTTATTTCAATGTGATCGGCATTGTCAGATTGAGCAAAGAGGAAGAAAGTGGGCGAGCGAGAGAGAGGGAGCGAGATCGGTGAGTTGGGAAAGTGTACGGGTAGCGCGGAGTTCAGTGGCTGCATGCCCCACGTTTTTGTTTTGGTCAATAAAAGTATTCATAAAGAGCCATCTGACGCCTCTCGGTGTTTTTATGCACGCCGCCGCCTTCCTATGGAGGAAATTGGACGAACCAACGACAACGAGCCAATTGAATCACCGGTTCACTCCTCACTACGGCGAGGAGTTGAAAACACCGCCAATTACCAAAAAGGGCAGAATTGGTGACACGTGAAAGTGGCATAAAGCCAAAAAAGCGGACCACAATAGCCAGAGCATGGAATTATTTCAAGGAAAATATGGAGGGTACCACTGTGTGTACTCTTTGCTAAGCTGAGCTCGCATACCAGGGTAGAATGTCGGCTATGAACGAACACTTGAAGCGCCGTCACCCAAGTATAATTTTCGAGGACAACGAAACAACAAGCTAGCGGATTGTAAGTCCATACAACTTTCTAACGATTTTTTAAAATGGAAGTTACCTTTATGTGCGTCGTATCAACGTGCATTTTTAGCAATAAAATAATTTAATATATATATATATATATATATATATATATATATATATATATATATATATATATATATATATATATATATATATATATATATTATAATATAATTAGATATTTTTAAAAATTCTTATTAAATTTATTAGGATCATGGAAGCTCCCACTTGGGGAAAATATATACATATACCCGTATATGTATATAATATAATAAATATATATATGGAAACAGCACTGGCCTGTTTACTCTAATCCATGACTGCACTAATGTTCGTTACTTTATATTATAAAGTATCATTGTGTATACACGTATAGTAGTATACTATAAAATTAATACTATATATTTAACTTTTGTTACTGTGAATATGTGGGCCTCTCATTCAAAATAATTTTGGTAATATTTCAGTGTGCCCTCTACTTTATCTATTTTCAGGTTAAAACAAACAAAAGTTGAACAGTTTTTCTCCTCCCGCAAAAATGCGGAATGCACACCCGAAAAAGCATCTGAACTCACACAAAGTATTCTGAAAATGGTTGTCCGGGACATTGCAATTCATTTTAACATTTAGAACAATATCGACAATGACATACCACAAAAAGAGTAAGAATTGTTTTGACTCCTGTTAAAGAGATGAAGTCTCAGTGTTTCTGATTACATTTTTTTGCACTAGTTCATGCCAGCAGCCTTTGACCTCATTGTTTGTGATTTATTATTGATATTTTTTATTTATTTGTATGTTAATAAAGAATTTAGGTGTTCCAAAATGTTTTTTGTGAATTAATAAGCTTCAACAAAAATTTAATTATTAAAGTAATTAAAAAAAATAAAATAAATAAAATTATTAGATTAGTCGACTAATCGTAAAAATAGTCGGCTGACCAATCAGGAGGAAATTAGTGGTTTGGGACAGCCCTAAATCCTTTTATTTGTTAGTGAGTTACTGTGGAAAAAAAACATAAAAAATAACTAGACATAAGGACCTGATTAGATAAATTTCCTCCTTCCGTTGATTTCACCTACTGATAATCACTCTGCTTTCATTGGTAAGTGCAGAAATCCAATAATATGATATTATTAATATTGATTTGGATGATTTTTGAGAAACAATTTAGCAAAAAAAATTGTTGCTGAATTTTATAATCAAATAGTTGACGATTAATCGAGGCAGCTGTAATGTAAAGTCCACCTAAATAAAGGTTGGCTGCTGGGATTGAACCCTTAATCGCAGAACTGTTTTCTATTGCTTAAACCTTAAATAGAGACGTTGGTGATACTGCCCTTATGAAGTTGTTCATCTTCTCATAGGTTCCTCATCTGATAGACAGATTTAGTCAGTCTATGTCCGTTCCCATTGTTTGGGTGGTCCAGTTTCAGCCAGCCACTAATGGAATCCACCACCAGTAGTCCCTCTTTAGGGCCTAATTGAATCAGGGAGGAGAGCAAGAATGTGATGACTCTATGCTCCCCTTTCTGTTTGCAGGCAACTGTCATCCGAGGATTTGGCCCGCGTCCCTGCCAATTCCACCAGTAACATCTTGAACAGGTTACTCATCAGCTACGATCCCAGAATACGGCCCAACTTCAAAGGTAAGTCCGAATGCCTCTTCATCTACCCCATCTGTCTGTCTGGCTTTTATGAAGGCGGCCGGATTGCCGGTGTCATGCTAATTTCACAAAGGCTACTCAGAACATCATCTTTAGGATTTATCATCAGTCGAAGGAGAACTTGATAGTTCCGAGATGTCTCAGATTCACACGAATGCTGTGATGGAGTGCAAATGTTCGGAGTGTGCGTTGAAATATGACGCTCAAAATAAGGCAATTTGGCCAAAATTAAATTTGACGTTTTATCTCTATACAGTAATAATAATAATAATAATACATTTTATTTCTAGAGCGCTTTTCAAACACACAAAGACGCTTCACAAGAGACATGGAATCACAGTACGATAAAAAGGTATTAAAAGGATAAAAAATTAAAAGCACAATAAAAAGAAGGAAAAATATGACAGCTAGGGGTTATGGTGGGTAAGAAAGAGTGAACAGGTGTCTTTTCAGTCTAGATTTGAAAAGTGATAGAGTAGATATGCTGCGGAGATCAGGGGGTAGGGAGTTCCAGAGCTGGGGGGCGCAATGACTAAAAGCTCTGGAACCAAAGGTGGAGAGGCGGACACGGGGGACGAAGAGGGGAGGAATAGTAGTAGAGCGAAGTGAACGGGTTGGATTGTTTAGACGGAGAAGATCGCAAAGGTAGGGAGGGGCCAGGGCATGGAGTATTTTGAAGGTGATGATGAGGATTTTGTAATTGATTCTTTGTTTGACGGGAAGCCAGTGAAGTTGACGGAGGATGGGGGTAATGTGGTGTGTTGCGGGGGTTCGTGTGATGAGGCGTGCTGCTGAGTTCTGGAGGAGCTGCAGTTTCTGGAGGGACTTGTTAGGGAGACCGAAGAGCAGTGAGTTGCAATAATCGAGCCGGGAGGTTATTAGATTACAGACCAGGGTGGAAGCGGTATGGTGGGTGAGAGAAGAGAGGAGGCGAGAAATGTGCGAAAGTGGAAATAGGCTGATCTGGTGATGCTGTTGATATGTGACCAGAAGGAAAGTGTGCTGTCGAGGATGACACCCAGACTCTTAACCTGAGACGAAGGAGAGATCGGTAAATTGTTGATTGTAATAGAGAACTTATGGACATTAGAGAGTGTTGCGGTGGTACCAACTAAGAGGACTTCTGTTTTGGAGCTGTTAAGTAGAAGGAAGTTGGAGGAGAACCAGGAGTTAATGTCATCTAAGCAGAGGGTGAGGGAGGAAGGTGGGAGGGAGGCGGTTGGTTTTGAGGATATGTAGAGCTGGGTGTCATCCGCGTAACAGTGAATGTTGTGTTTGCTGAAGATGGAACCGAGGGGTAGAATGTAGATGATGAAGAGGAGCGGCCCCAGGACAGAGCCCTGGGGCACGCCAGCAGAGACAGGGAGGGAACAGGATTGATGGGGGCCAAGTTTGACGAATTGTGTGCGGTTGGACAGGTAGGAAGTGAACCAGGAAAGGGGTGTGTGGGTGATACCAATGGAGGAGAGTCGGTCGAGAAGGATTGTATGGGAAATTGTGTCGAAGGCAGCAGTGAGGTCGAGGAGGACGAGAATTGATAATAAACCGGAGTCGGATGCTATGAGGAGGTCGTTTGTAATTCTAAGTAAGGCTGTTTCGGTGCTATGGAGGGGGCGGAAACTGGATTGAAAGTGCTCGTAAATGTCATTGGTAATTAGGTGGTTATGAAGTTGGGATGCAACGTTTTTTTCAAGAATTTTGGAAATGAAAGGTAGGTTGGAGATTGGGCGGAGGTTATTGAAATTGGTGGGATCCAGGTTGGGTTTCTGTCTACACATCCAGTATTTTTCTATCGAAAATCCTGCTCCAGTTTCCTAGGTTTATCATAATGCACTGTTTTTAAATATTAAAATTTGATTTAATTTAATAAAAATATAATTTCGAACTCATCTATCAAACGACTAACTAGTAGCTAGGACGGTGGTTAAGACACACAAGGCCCTGTTTTTGTAAACTGACTAAAGGTTTTGGACTGGTTTGCCCTCAATTTACAAGCTTACTCTAATTTTCAGACTATAAGGCGCACCTGACAATAAATTGCCACCCAAAAATTTTACACGAAAAAGGCATTCGTTCATCGATAAACCGCACTGGACCATAAGCCGCTGTCTTAATGAATGAATACTTATAACAGATGTCATTTATAGTCATGCGGCAAATGTTCTCACTTTTGAATGGATGTAAATGATCTGAGCTGGATATAAATGGAGTCAGTGACAAAATTTGCCGGATGACATTTAATGACATCTGTCATAAGTAGGGTTGGGCATCGAGCATTGATGGGATCCGTGACTAACACTCTGGCTTTCCGGAACCGTTTGAATTTTTTTTTTTCGATTCCAAGTTTCCCTGACCGCCGACCGGAAAAAATAGTTGCCGAACATCACGAAGAAGAAGCCACATGACGACTAGCTCCGGTATGAGTAAATCATATAAAGTGGCTAATTTAGCTGAACACAAAAACGTGTTGCTTCGCTTTACATAAATGACAACAAAGTAACAGAATAAACACACCGAAATTATATCACTGACATCTTGTGGACGGATGAACAATATATCAGTTTAAAAGAAATCTAACTTAAAAAGTAGGCAAGATCAAGGGCATTAACTAACTTGTAGAAATACCACCTAAAACAAACGATGCAATCCAATAAATGCATGCAGGGTAAGACACTCTAAAACATAGGCAAAATAATAAAATAATAACAAATTATAATCAATAGAAGAATTTATACTAATGCTTCGTCGTAACTCCCAGCTAAGGTACATGTATGGCAAAAGAATATGAGTATATGTTTTCTCCGTGAGCTTTTGAAAATTAAACATCTTTGTGAAAGTGCACTCCTGTGGAAAGAAACTTCATCATATTCCAGTTCAAAGACTGATATTTATATACAAGCTAAAAATAGCCCTGTGAGGAAAGTCATATCCAAGTTATGGAAAGTATATGTAATTTAAAAAATAATCGAGAAGTTAAGAAATTAATATAAACTATGCAATTTTTTGACCCTGCCTATTAAAAGAATCTGAATTGAGAATCATTTGGAACCGGAATTGAAACGTGGAATCAGAAATGGAACCGTTCAAATTCAAACGATGCCCAACCATAATCATATGCATTCACTAATGCCCATGACAGTGGTTAGGTCATAATTATGACAGTTTTATAGTCTTAAGACACCTCTGTCAACTAAAGTGTTACCTATTAACCCAAATAAATCAACAAATAAGCTGCACTGAACTATATACTGCAGGATTCAAAATGAGGGGGGAAAAGTAGCTGCTTATTGTCTGCAAATTACGGTAATTCCATTTCTTTTAACTGCTAGCCCTCTTTCTAATGGGAGCAGCAACTGGTTTGGTCAGTGGAAGGTTGACCTGCACTTGGTACGAGGAAGTATAATAAATAAATAAAAGCATTTGTGTCACACTTTACACTATGAAAGTAGTATGTGATGCAAGGATGCAACACTAAATGAGAATGTAGACGTTAGAACAAAAAATTCATTTTCCAACGTGAAAATCAACAGCTAAAAGCGCAATTATTTGGAGTATATTTGACGTTTGAAGTAATTTGAATGGGAAATCACACAGATATTAGCTTGCTATAGTTAGCTATATCAATTTTGAATAAATAAAAAAAAAAACTTTATTATTTAATTCCAAAGGGTTCAGAGTATGCACCTGTGAAACTTGTGTGGTTCAGTACCCTTAGCAAGGTTAAGAACCAATGGGCAAGGATAACACAAATCAGAGAAGTATTTTTTACAACTTGTGCTAACAGTAATAACTAGGGGCTGTCAAAATTATCGCGTTAATTAATTAATTTTTTATATTAATCACGTTAAAATATTTGACGCAATTAACGCACATGCCCCGCTCAGATTAAAATGACAGCAGTGTAATGTCCGCTTGTTACCTCTTTTTTGTTGTTTGGCGCCCTCTGCTGGCGCTTGGGTCCAAATGATTTTATGGGTTTGGGGAGTGAGCATGGTGTAATGACAACAATGGCGAGCTACTAGTTTATTTTTTTGATTGAAAATTTTACAAATTTTAATAAAACGAAAACATTAAGAGGGGTTTTAATATAAAATTTCTATAACTTGTACTAACATTTATCTTTTCAGAACTACAAGTTTTTCTATCCATGGATCGCTTTAAGAGAATGTTAACAATGTTAATGGCATCTTGTTGATTTATTGTTTTAATAAACAAATACAGTACTTATGTACCGTATGTTGAATGTATATATCCGTCTTGTGTCTTATCTTTTCATTCAAACAATAATTTACAGAAAAATATGGCATATTTTATAGATGGTTTTAATTACAATTAATTATTTGCGATTAATTAATTTTTAAGCTGTAATTAACTCGATTAAAAATTTTAATCGTATGACAGCCCTAGTAATAAGTAATAGTGATACTAATGCAATCAATCAGAACATATGGGAGAAAAATAAGTAAAACCGGGAATTCACAAAAGTAAAGACTGGAAGTGGCTTCTGTTTGCAAATGTGTTTTTGGCCCTAATCCCAATTGAAACAACCAGATTTCATTGGAATGTACAGTGCAACCTTAATTTTTAAAGTCATTAATTTGAGTTCTTTGTCTATGAGGTGTAACGAGGGGGATTTTTTGGGGTGGGGGTTGAGGGTCATACGAACAGGTCATGCCATCGAGTGAGTTACATTTTTCATTAGTCCTAGTTAATTTTAAATATTACTTATGGAGTTAATCATATTTTTTTCCCAAATATATCACAGATCAAATTCCCAAGAAAATTTTACCAGACACTCTTTCTTGTCTTGTCTCCTTGTCACAGCTCAACCCATCATAAAAACAGCTCTTGGGTACCGCTGAGATTTTGGTGTCTAACATCTGATGGCTGGGGTACATCAAGCGTTTCTTGATGTAAATCAAACACTTGAGCCATCTTCAAACAATTATCGGACTATGAAAGGACAGCGCTTTTCAATTTTTTTCTGATAAAACATGCAAAACTGAACGCGTTTTAGTTTCCACACTTTTTACAGCATGCGGTGCTGCGGTAGCATAAGCATTCAGCCTTCAATCATAAACATCCCTGAAGTACTACCAAGAGTTTGAATGATGTCCACTACAGTCATCTGCCGGTCGATCTTAGGATACTTTCGGACCTCGGGGTCCTTGGCATGAGTCGTCGGTGGGCTCGTTCTTCCGCCAAACTAATCGACCGCTTCCCCAAGCGAAACATCTGCTCTCCATTCCAGAGTGACCCCACTACCACACTCAAAGTCATCCATTAGTAGCTCTCAAAAACTGTGCATTCCTTTGACCAAACCTTATAAAACTTCATGCTTTGATCAGGAATCTGAGCTACTAGAAAGGTTTTCTCAAATCAAAACACATGACCTAACTAATGTCATCCTTTCTTTATAACACAGGAATACCAGTAGAAGACCGAGTGAACATTTTTATCAACAGCTTTGGCTCCATCCAGGAGACGACCATGGTGAGCATTAACTTTGACAGGCCATATTTCAGTCATTCTGTCAGGCCTGAAAAAAGAATTTGAATTGCACAATCTGAGGGCAAATTCTCACACCCTCGCTCATTGGATGACTTCATTTCTGATAAAGGAAGCAAACTTTGCATGCTAATGAATCAACGGGACTCATGGACGGGCCATTACAGGAAACAAGAACTGAAACAACCAAAGCAGGTCTTAAAGGAGACATACACTACGAACACAAGTATGAGTATAGTGGGCCAATGCAGTTTGGGCTCTTCCTGAAATTTTATAAAAAATATTCCTAACAACTGCATGCCATTTTTTAAAAATATTATTTTAGTGCTGCAACAATTATTTGATTAACTCAAGTAATTCGATTAGAAAAAAGATTTGAATTAAATTTTGCTGCTTCGAGTATTTGTTTAATTAGATAGTGTTATTCTGTTTTATTTTTTTTCTTTATGGGATTTCTTTGGCGCGCCACACAGCCCAAAGCGTTTGACCGATCGGCACAATTTGAATATCGAAACGACCGGAATTTTCACGCGGCGCAGGGTATTTTTCGAACGACCCCGAAAAATATTCCATTCACCCGTAAATGCTGATTTTTCACCGATTTTTTGGAAAAAAAAAAAACAAATTTTCAAATTTTCCAAATGTATCTAGTCCAACAATTTTTGACCAAATCACATTTGGACATCAAAAATTCCGGGATGGTGAGGGGCATAAAAATTGTATACAGAATTTGTAAAAAAAAAAAAAAAAAATTTTACAGTTCTCCGGAAATTTGCCAAAAACTTTCCCATTCATTTTTAATGGGATGCAAAGTTCAAATTTCCCATTCACTTCCAACGGAATTTACATGGCATTGATGCCATTGACAGCCATGTATGTATTTCAAATCTATTGATGCCAATTTACTTGGATTCCATTGACGCATATGTAAGTCCATGCCATTGACGGCCGTGGACGTCCAAATTTCCCATTATTTCCGATGGCATTCACATTGCATTGAAGCCAATTTAGACAGATGCCATTGACGGCCATGTATGTCAATTTTATTGATGCCAACGTACTTGGATTCCATTGGCACATATGTAAGTTGATGCCATCGACGAACATGGACGTCCAAATTTCCCATTCATTTTCAATGGCAAAAAAAACAGATGTCCCCAAATCAACTGGAAATGAACAAATATCAATAGGATGTGTACCCACATGTCCCCAAATAACCTGATATGACCAGGACACGCCCCCTAAATGTCCCCAAATGACCTTATATGACCAGGACACGCCCCCCAAAAGACCTGTTAAGACCAGGACGTGTCCCCCAAATGTCTCCAAATCAACATTTTATAGCATTTCAGCTAGCAGACTTTTGCTATTTTAGTTAGCAAATGGTTCTTTTGTTGCACTTAGATCCTCATTTATTTATTTTTTTATGCTTTAATTTGTATGTCCTTATCCGATTACTTGATTATTCTTTCATCGATCAATTAATTCTATTTATTTTATTTTTTCAAAACTTGTTCATTGACATACAACCAATTTTCTTGTTTTGATTCTTGAGTGCAGGCATGTATTCTTTATCCTCTGTGAAAATCCACATAATAGTACTGTTGAGCAGGTATGACATGTATATCCATGTCTTTATTTTACTGCCCCCAGGTGGCCAAGGCAGATAAACCAGGAGGAGGAGCATTGGCCACTGAATGAAGCCAAAAGTGTGACAAAAACCGTTTCATTTTTTACATTCCATTTTATTACCATATTGTACAGTATTATTTCCTCCCCATTAAAATCCTTATTACAATGCTGGAATTAATTAAAGCTATTTCCATGCATTTAGGTGGTGAATGATGACCTTAGATAGAAGTGGTTTGCGAGACAAGAATGGTCACAGAACAAATTCAAGTTGTATCACAAGGCATCATTCACTATACTTTAGTCATCCGTTACCATGACCACCAAGGGAGGAGTATTGCCGCATCTGTGCACGCTTACACTCAGCGGCATTGCGGAAAACCCATAGAGGGGACAGCCCACTTCTTTTAGAGGCACGAAAATTGAGTTCAGCAAAAAGAGTCCACACCCCTCAAAATTAAAGATTTCAGTCTTCCTTTCTTTGTCTCTGTGGGGTCTGCAATGTCATGACAACTCTCTTCTCATCATTCACACCCCCCCATGCTGCCGTTAGCACATCTATTTTTCGCTCCGAGGATGACTAATTCGACGCTGTGGCAGTTGTTTTTCTTTTACAGTGCCTCAATTTTGCAATTTGCTGGCTGTGTTGAATCCCTCCAGAAGGGAAGCTTGACTCCGGGCCAAAGACAAGATTGAGTTCCACGTTTTGCTCCTTTGTACAAAGGCAAAAGGTGTGTCAGAGCAGCCCCAGAGTGGACTCAAAGAAATGACAGCATGCCTTTGAAATGTTACTAAAGGAGAAACACACTTGAAGTATTTGGCAGGCCAACTTAACGCTTTGAAGCGGTTTTGTGTTACAGCCTTACGTCCAAACAAAGTGTTCTTTATTCTTTTTTTCCCCACTAAGAAAACACAGAAATGACACTACTTACAACAATCGCACAACAAAAAATCTGACAAGCCAAGGAACTAAACAGACTAATTATGGCAATGTGAGACAGCGGGATGGCTTGTGAGAAGCTGGTTGGTTGACAGAACTGAAAAGTGCAGGTTGACTCAAATGGTGCAGGTGAAACTGATCAGCAAGTTCTAATAATCACGGAATGTACATCATCATACCACATCAAAGAAAACGCAATTCCGTGATCGAAAGTCTTCCAACCTGTTAAACATATGCCAAAGCAACAGGTGGCGCTACACAGCACTCCCTTTTGGGTCTGTAGGAGGTCAAAACAGCCTTGAGAGATCCAAGAAGGTCTTGTGTATTTAGAGCTCCTGTCACTTTCAATCAATTTGTGATCGTTCTAATGGGCCAAACAGATTGTCGTGCTGATGTGTGTGTATGTTCCCCTGGTAGCAGCACTGGCCTGCAGCAGGAAGGACAGAACCGAGTTAGTCTAGCTTGTTAGGGGTTATGTGTGTGCATGTGAATAGACCGTCTGGTATGCAGCTGCAGGGCTTCTATGAAGTCAGCAGTGTAGCGTGTGTGTTTAGTGCAGGATTACAGAACATCAGATAACCTATGTATGCTTCCATAAAGAACACATGTAGGCATCTGTTGGTGGGGCGGTTGCTTGTTGCTACTAAAGCTTGACAGGAGGGGACTGTCACCTGAAATATACGCGTCCGTGAGACATTTGACTTAGGTAATTACTGTACTGAAATGTCGAGTTTCTTGCCAGTTATTCATGGTAACCGTCGCTTTGCACAGTCAAAATAAACAGAGCTAGCAATTAAGTTCAAAACGGTCAGACTGGTTATTTACCCAACACTGGACCTAAACGGCGTGTGCTGCATTTAACCTGGCAGGACTACCGAGTCAACATCTTCTTGCGGCAGCGCTGGAACGACCCACGGCTCAAATTGCCGCAGGACTTCAAGTCCGACTCACTTACCGTGGACCCCAAGATGTTCAAATGCCTGTGGAAGCCCGATCTGTTCTTCGCCAATGAAAAGAGCGCTAACTTCCATGACGTCACGCAAGAGAACATTCTCCTCTTCATCTTCCGCAACGGGGATGTACTTATCAGTATGAGGTATTTCAATGACGTTGTCGCAATAATGTAATGCAATGTGGTACTATTAATTTGAAATTGGGTGGGCGTTTTTATGGAGACACATGAAAAAAAGTGTAATGGCCCTGCACCTGAAATTAAATAGAAACAGCCATTTCTGGACAAATTCCTAAGCTACTGCACCGACAAACGCCTTCTCTATAAATGTGCCAATTCTTTAAATGCCTAAAACGCCATTTTGGTCACCTCAGCTTGCTGAAAAATTCAATTTTTACAAGTGCATGTATCCTGCTGAAAAGGTACTAGGGTTGGACAAAATAATAGTAAAACACCTTAAAAAATCAACAAAAACAAATTTTATATGGTGTAGGTCCGCCTTTTGCGGCAGTTATTGTCTCAGTTCTCCGAGGTATTGATTCATAAACTTGTGAATTGTTTCCAAAGGATTTTTAAGCCATTCTTCAGTTATAATACCCTCTAACTCTTTTAGACATGATGGCAGGGGAAATTGGCATCTTGGCATCTGAATCTCTAAAACTGACCATAAATGTTGTATTGAGTTCATTTTATCTACACTTATAGATAGGTTGAATTTTTCTTTTTATCTCAGACAATAGTTATAGGTGGTTTAAATACCTGTTAGCTGAATCCAGCTGCTCCCTGTTAAGACCAACATAAGCTAAGTTTTTATTTGAGCTAATTTTTTTTTAATGCATTTCAAATTTAGTTTATAGGTACAGTATATTTAGCCGTTTTTCGTGGGAATGTGTTTTGAACCATTTGTTAAGAGCATTGTTAAAAAAAAAAAAAAAAAAAAACGTTGGCATTTTATAGCAGTTAAGTTAGCGGACTTTTGCTCCGTAAGTTGGCCAATTGTTCTTGTGTTGTGCTTCGATCCTCTTTTTTTTTTTCCCCAATTTGAGGCTCTGCTCAGGTATTTTAATTTTTTATGTTCCTTATCTGTATACTCAATTATTTGAACTAACTAGTTCATCGGACAAAATAATAGAAAAACACGTTAAAAAATCAACAAAAACTAATTTTATATGGTGTAGGTCCGCCTTTTGCGGCAATTACAGTCTCAATTCTCCGAGGTATTGATTCATAAACTGATTGATTGATTCATAAACTGAATGATTTCCAAAGGAGTTTTAAGCCATTGTTCAGTTAGAATACCCTCTAACTCTTTTAGACATGATGGCGGTGGAAATTGGCATCTTATATTGAACCGCTAAAACTGACCATAAATGCTGTATTGAGTTCATTTTGTCTACACTTATAGATTGGTTGAATTTTTCTTTTATCTCAGACAATAGTTATTGGCGGTTTAAATACCTGTTGGCTGACATGTTTCAGCGAACACTTCCGCCTACATCAGAGAGTCCTTTTCCTGGTTGGGATCGGGTTCTTGATATTCAAGCTGGCTGGTATTACTACCTCATCCGGGCAGCGCAGGTTGAATCTCAGGTGGTTTCTGTAGCAGGCCCGTTTCCTCGTCAGCTTTTCCAGGAGGTGAAACACCTCCTCCAATTTTCTCCATAACTTTCTCTTATTAGGTGTATTGGGTTCATTTTGTATACACTTATAGATTAGTTGAATTTTTCTTTTATCCCAGACAATAGTTATAGTTGGTTAAAATACCTGTTAGCTGAAATGTTTGGGCGAACACTTCCGCATCTCTGATGAACTGACCATAAATGCTCAATAATGTTGAGGTCTGGGGATTGGGCCGGCCATACAAGATGCTCAAATTTATTAGAATGTTACTCATGCCAAAATGTTAGGTCATAGACTTCACCATCAGTGACAGAAACAGGGAAACAACTCTAACCCTATTCTCAAACACTTAAAATATTTTCAAAACCAAAGCTAAAACAGGCACCTCGCTTAGGCATATATGAGTCTCCATTAACAGCAGCGGCATGAAAAAATTCAGTCGTCCCCGAATAAAATCCTGATAAATTATTATATTTTATATATATATATACAGTAAGTGTAAGAAAACTTAAAATGGCTATAAAATTCTCAGATTTAATGCTAAATGCACAAAAGTCACCAAATGCAGAGATAATCGCTTATATTTTCAGGATCAATAGCAATACGTATTTAACATTTCAAGTTTTTGCCCAAAATAGCAACTTAATTTTTTTTTAATTTAGTGCAATTTTGACGCAAGTTTTCAACAGCTAGTAAGACACTCAATTTTCACATCAGAAACTTAATACTTGAGGAAAGCATGCAGAATCATCTTAATTTTACTCAATAAAAGCAAATTTTGTATTTTTAGAAATATACAATCACAACTTATTTAGATTGAATTCCGATGTCTCTATTGCCTAAGCACGTCTCGCCGGTTATATGGCCCTCGTTGTTTTTAGATTGAAATGTTACATAAAACAAAACGCATAAAAGTCAATTTCATTTTTTTTTTTTGTATGGATGCAGAATGTATTAGTTTTTTGCCCAAGAACGGGCAATTGGCTGAAAATTACTTGATTATTTGAATGTAAAGTTATGCTGTTGTGTATGGATGTAAATCCAACATGGTGGCCATCACAAAACAAAGAGCTTTGTAAGTTGAAAATTTTTGTAAATAAATGCGTAAATCCTGGAATTTCTTTAGATATGAACGTAAAACAGTCTAGATTCTTAACTTAAAACAAACAACAACAAAAAAACGGGCAGCTATCATTCATTTTACGTAAATATTTCAAGCTAAAAAAAAATTTCCATTCATTTAATCTTTTTCGCAACGTTTCAAAGTGCACGCATGGTGCTATTTTTATATAATGATTACCTTGAATCCTCAACCAAATCACTCTTGAGACACACCTGCCTGCTTGTATGCATTGAAACGTTTGTCCTGTTTACACAGAACGCAGTGTGTGTTGAGTTTATCGTAGTGAAAACTGCCACGATGCTTTGCCTGGCCCGGCCGGCCCCCTATAGGAAGCTGTGGCGCAATGTCTGTAGGAGCTGTCTCGTCAACTGATAGTGAAGTCTATGCTTATGTGTTTCCATTATTTTGTCCAACCTCTGCATGTGGTTTAAGATGAATTGAACAGGGTCCTTTTTATTATATTAAAGCAGCCATTTTGAGTAGATTCAAGGGCTCATATGCTGGCAAACTCCAAAAGGAAATTTGCCCAATTTGTCAGAAGCTAGTATCCAAGACCGATGGAGGATACCAGTTTGTAAAGTTTTTGGGTTTATATTGTCTAAAATAGGCGTAAGACAGCATTGCACAGTCATTTTAAGGATTCACCATAAAATAAGAGCTTATTCCCCACTGTGAACAGATATAATCATATTTGTATTGGATCTGTTTGGCCATTGAGCCAACTTGACTGTGTAGTAGAGCACAATTACCCGTGTAAAATCTAAAAGTAAAGCAATAAGGTAGTTAGATAATTTCCCTGAGGCGTCAGTAGACAGGTTGTAATGATCTACGGGTGTAATTTCATAGTTTGTTGATCTAGAGTATGCTCGCCATTAATCTCTCACAAATGAGTCCCCTGCTTTGGTGCAAATGAGACGGCATTAAAAATGTCTTCTACAAACCGGCAGGTTGTCCGTCACGCTTTCTTGTCCACTGGACCTGACGTTGTTCCCCATGGACACCCAGAGGTGCAAAATGCAACTGGAAAGCTGTGAGTTTTACCTCCAATAAAACAAACTTTACGTTTGAGGAAATGCCCAAATTCATTAGTTATACATTTTTTCCCCAGTTGGCTACACCACAGATGACCTTCAGTTCATGTGGCAAACAGGCGACCCTGTACAGATGGATGCCATTGCCCTGCCTCAGTTTGACATCCGACAGGAAGACATCGACTATGGCAACTGCACCAAGTTCTATTCAGGAACAGGTACCGTCGCGATGTTGCATACACGGCCAGACACAAAAATTACCTTTGTTCTTTCACACGAATATTCATGTTCATAAATTGGATCAAACGTCCCCTTGGAGTATCGCTCTAGAGAACATAATGGAGGCTAGACATTGAGGAGCTTTAGTGTATGTATTGATAGTAACAAACAGAGCACATACATCTTTACATTGCTCGATTATGTGAGGCTAGTCCAAAAAAGAAACGGTAAGTCATTTAAACGAGCTGTCTTTCCTTTAACATAAAAGTTAAATTCAAATATTGATTAGGAAATAAGATGAAATGCAACTGCATTGTACAGATGAAACCAATATAGCTGCACTGCCTTGGAAAGGACTCTTACCTCACACTTGAAGTAGTTTCATATCGTAAGTGGTACTAATACCACACGAGCACATACAAGAGTGAGGCGTAGCACTATCTAGCTGCTTTAATATACATATATACAGTGGGGAGAACAAGTATTTGATACACTGCCAAAGGGAAAACCCATTGGCAGTGTATCAAATACTTGTTCTCCCCACTGTATGTATTTTTTTACTTACCATTACCATTTTTGGCTTCCAATACCAATTACGACACCCAGCTTTGTTATATCGGCCAATGCTCCTACTGTACCGATACGTGTTTATTTTTGTTGTTGTTGTTTTTTTTTTTTTTTAAAGCAACACTACATAACTTTTCAACTTTGATTAAATATTTTCAGAACATTTGTGATAATATGTCGACTGACAACTAGTTGAATGACACCTCTTTTGTATTTTGAGGGGGTCTGTATTGCTTTCAACAGCACTAATTCACTTTGAGGAGGGTTGCAGGAACCCTGTCACACAAAAAAAGCTAACTGCTTTATGGCATATGTCACTTTCCGTCTTCCTCATTCATTATAAAGACGGAAGTCAATGCGAACGCTTTTGCGCGAATGCTGCAAAGATGGCAGAGCAACAACAGACAAAAAGTTTTGTCTGAGGAGGGAAAAAAAGAGAGGTTACCAGGATATACAGAATAACCATTGGCCTGGCTTTCGCTGACAAGTTCGGTTGAGAGTGGGGATTTTAGCCACACTAAGCTAAACGGTTGCTGACCGTCATATGCTATTGTTTAGTCATGACTAGATTCATTACCTTATTACTATTTATCCTTCACACAGCCGCTGGAAACAGAAATGTTGTTTAATCTTTTTGCAGGCGACCATGAGATTGATTTTTGACTCATTAGTGATTTTACGACACTGTTCGGATGTGTGCTGGTCCTCATAGAAAACACAGTCTTCCTTAAGGCAAAACACAACCGCTTTTGTCCACCGGCGTTGCTAAAATCGACCAAAATTGCTACCAAGTGTCGCTTTAAATTTACATTTTTTTCTCTTAATACTATATTACTGAATACTCACTTGAATGTATTCGCTATCATGGCTTGGTCAGACACTGCTTACTTCATTGTCTGCCATTGACAACGCTAAACTACTAGAGGTGTGCGAAATTTTCGATTCTTAGATTATACGCGATTCGGCCGTGGAAGATTCGAGGACAATTCACAAACATCCGAATTCTGATTATTGAAATATGCCAAGTAAAGCGGAACCAAAACACCGCCACCGCAGTCTTCGGGACGCAATGAGGAACGGACCGAGAGTAACATGCTCAACTCATGCCGCTAGATTACAAAAAAAAAAAAAAAAACAATTAATACCTGACGGCGGCCGGGAGCCACCGCAAACTACGCCCACATAATGCTACGGTAGATATCACATGTATAGAGAACTAGGTGCGAAATGACAGACTCGCCGGCGTTAGTAAACAGCTGCCATCTTAAAGCAGTTGACATCTCTAGAAGGCTGTTGTAGTGAACCTTCAGAGCGAACCTAATTAACTTTTTATCTAAAATACTCCTAAATCAGCAAAATCTTGACTTTAATCCATCTTTAAATGATGAAACAGTTTTAAAATATTCACATGTCGAAAGTAGACAGAAGGGAAATAATGGAATAACGGGAGCAATTTTAACAACTTTAACTTCAACTTTCACAACACTAAAATAATTGAATGTAGCTTGAGTATTTTATCTGCTGTTTTGAACTGTTAACTTGATACTGAAATAGTAGTTTATTTAAGCCTGACAGGATTTTTGTACAATTTTTGTAACTAATGTACAAAACATTAAAAGCAGCTAATAGCTGGGAGGGTGGGTGCATCAACAATCGATTTATAATCGAATCGCCTCTGAATCGTAATCGTAATCAAATCGTTAGGTGCCCCAAGATTCCCACCTCTATAGACTGCTAGTCTACTAGTGATAAACTCTCTAAATTCACAACAGCAGGATGATTGGATGCCACACGATTGGATATCAATCATAATCTTGGGAAGGGCGACAAACGCTCCTTCTTTTCCAGTGGCTTGCATAGCCAGTGGCCATCTTTGATAGAGTGACCAGCAGTTGGAAACTAAATTTCAAAAAGTACATATTGCACAGCATCAGCGCGATGATATTGATAATTGATGATATTGATGATTTCATTTTACTGCCGTATCGGTTCCGATACAATGCAACATTAATTACAGTCCCAGTTAGTCCAGTGTTTCTATTCATATTTTTGGAAATCAAACCTTGTACACAATAGTTTTGTGTTTTTCCATGACACATGTACCACTTGTGTTCTGGCAGGCTACTACACGTGCGTGGAGGTCATATTCACCCTACGGCGACAGGTGGGCTTCTACATGATGGGTGTGTACGCGCCCACGCTGCTCATCGTGGTACTCTCCTGGCTGTCCTTCTGGATCAACCCCGACGCCAGTGCTGCCAGAGTGCCGTTGGGTAAGGGTACTATTTTCAGAGGTCGTGTACTGTCCCACCTCTGCTGACAAAATATGTATACATATCCCAGCGGGAGCAGTTGGAGGTTGTCAAACGTGCGATATTTTTGATAATGAGGTAATTCGGTGTGAAAGCCCACTGTATACTGAAGAGAACAAACTCTAAGGGGATTTGTATGTTTTGGAAGATCAATGATTTTTTTTTTACGGCAACTGCACCTCCATCAATCACCTGGACAGCATGAAGGACTTTATCCAGTAGGCATGCGCATATGTGCTTCTGGAAACCATCAATCAATACATAACAGATGTGCTTGACAGATGGGATTGAAGTCCTTCACAAAGCAAAGCAGGCCAAGGATTACGTATAACAATACATGGGCAGGTCGATCTTCACAAAGATAAAAGCAACCAGAGCGCAACACTGTCTAGTTCATGATGAAGTGGCTCCGAAACGCCTCACATTCAAAACCAAATAAAAAGAATGACATTGAGAAATGTAGCAGAACGAGGCAGACCGCAGGGTGAACTCAAATGTTTGCGGGAAATATTGTGGAACGATCTTGTCACAGTCAGATGAAATGCTTATTAGAGTGAGTAGAGTTTTGAATTAGGGTAGTCTGGCACCGATACCAATTCAAATATCAGTACCGATAGGGCACTAAATTGATGTCATCGGTATCAGGGAGTACTAAGAAATAACATGCTGTTGCTACTAGTGCTGCAATGATTAATCGATTAACTCGAGGTCTCGAAGGAGACATACACTGTAAACACAAATATGAGTGTAGTGGGCCAATGCATTTTGGGCTTTTCCTCAAAGTTTTATCTAAATATTCCTAACAACTGCATGCCAATTTTAAAAAATATTATTTTAGTGCTGCCACGATTAATCGATTAACTCGAGTTATTCGATTAGAAAAAGATTCAAATTAAATTTGCTGCTTCAAGTATTCGTTTAATTAAAGTAGCAGTGTAATGGTTTGTTTTGAAAGTGTTTGCATGTAGTTTTATTGATTTGGGTGGATACACTGCCTTCTAGTGGCAACAGTGAATACGACATAACTCATTTCACATGTCTTAATCCAGCTGCTCTGTTTTTGTTTGAGCTAATGTTTTTTTTTATGCATTCGTAATTTACTTTTTAGATATATTTAGCCATTTCTCGTCGGAATGTGTTTTTAACCATTTGTTAAGAGCATTGTAAAAAAAAAAAAAAAAAAAGTTGGCATTTTATAGCATTTAAGCTAGCGGACTTTTGCTATGTAGTAGCCAATTGTCTTTTGTTGTACTTAGATCCTCATTTATTTTTTTCTCAGGTATTTTATTCTTTTTTTATGTTTCTTATCTGATTACTTGATTATTCGAACTAACTACTTCATCGATTAACTAGAACTACCAAGTGTGGATCATTTGATACAAATCTCTTATGTATCCGGAGAAGGGTCGTCTGACCCTAATCAGCATATCAGTGGACCGCTCAGGCAGGCAATAGGGTGGACAACCTTTTAACATTTTCCAAAAGCTGCAGTTTGCCTACACTGCTTGGCCAAAAGTATTGGCACCCTGCAATTCTTTCAGATAATGGTCAATTTCTCCCAGAATCTCGCCAGATATAGCGAGATTGTCGCCAAGTTGGCGACACTGGGTTTAAAGCATGGCCAGGTAGCTTTAAATTCCGTTTTTGCACATACACTGCTGGCCAAAAGTATTGGCACCCCTACAATTCTGTTAGATAATGCTCAATTTCTCCCAGAAAATGATTGCAATTATAAATGCTCTGGTAGTAATACCTTCATTTATTTTGCTTGCAATGATGAAAAAACACAAAAGAGAATGAAAACAATTTTTAAATCATTATCATTTTACACAAAAGTCTAAAAATGGGCCAGACAAAAGTATTGGCACCGTTTGAAAAATCATGTGATCCTTCTCTAATTTGTGTACCGTATTTTTCGGACTATAAGTCGCACCTGAGTATAAGTCGCACCAGCCATAAAATGCCCAACGAAGAGGAAAAAAACATATATAAGTCGCACCGGAGTATAAGTCGCATTTTTGGGGGAAATTTACTTGATAAAATCCAACACATATAACAGATATGTCATCTTGAAAGGCAATTTAAAATAAAAATACAGTAGAGAAGATGCTGATTAAGTGTATAGTATGATAATGTTACATGATGCATGAACAACGAAATGCGAACATGGCCGGTATGTTAACATAACATAGCTATTAAGAGTTTTTCAGATAACTATAGCATAAAGAACGTGCTAACAAGTTTACCAAACCATCAGTGTCACTCCGAAACACCAAAACAACATGTGAAATGATATAATAATGTGTTAATAATTCGACACGTAAGTCGCTCCAGAGTATAAATCGCACCCCCAGACAAACTATGAAAAAAACTGCGACTTATAATTCGAAAAATACGGTAATTAACAGCACCTGTTACTTACTTGTAGCGCATAACAGGTTGTGGCAATAACTAAATAACACTTGCAGCCAGTTAAAAGGGATTAAAATTGACTCAACCTCTGTCGTGTGTACTATGTTGGGCATGGAGAAAAGGAAGAAGACCAAAGAACTGTCTGAGGTCTGGTCTTTCTTTACAGTGCCTTGCAAAAGTATTCGGCCCCCTTGAATCTTGCAACCTTTCGCCACATTTCAGGCTTCAAACATAAAGATATGAAATTAAATTTTTTTGTCAAGAATCAACAACAAGTGGGACACAATCGTGAAGTGGAACAACATATATTTTCAGTTTTTTAACAAATAAAAAACTGAAAAGAGGGGCGTGCAATATTATTCGGCCCCTTTACTTTCAGTGCAGCAAACTCACTCCAGAAGTTCAGTGAGGATCTCTGAATGATCCAATGTTGTCCTAAATGACCGATGATGATAAATAGAATCCACCTGTGTGTAATCAAGTCTCCGTATAAATGCACCTGCTCTGTGATAGTCTCAGGGTTCTGTTTAAAGTGCAGAGAGCATTATGAAAACCAAGGAACACACCAGGCAGGTCCGAGATACTGTTGTGGAGAAGTTTAAAGCCAGATTTGGATACAAAAAGATTTCCCAAGCTTTAAACATCTCAAGGAGCACTGTGCAAGCCATCATATTGAAATGGAAGGAGCATCAGACCACTGCAAATCTACCAAGACGCGGCCGTCCTTCCAAACTTTCTTCTCAAACAAGGAGAAAACTGATCAGAGATGCAGCCAAGAGGCCCATGATCACTCTGGATGAACTGCAGAGATCTACGGCTGAGGTGGGAGAGTCTGTCCATAGGACAACAATCAGTCGTACACTGCACAAATCTGGCCTTTATGGAAGTGTGGCAAGAAGAAAGCCATTTCTCAGAGATATCCATAAAAAGTCTCGCTTAAAGTTTGCCACAAGCCACCTGGGAGACACACCAAACATGTGGAAGAAGGTGCTCTGGTCAGATGAAACCAAAATTGAACTTTTTGGCCACAATGCAAAACGATATGTTTGGCGTAAAAGCAACACAGCTCATCACCCTGAACACACCATCCCCACTGTCAAACATGGTGGTGGCAGCATCATGGTTTGGGCCTGCTTTTCTTCAGCAGGGACAGGGAAGATGGTTAAAATTGACGGGAAGATGGATGCAGCCAAATACAGGAACATTCTGGAAGAAAACCTGTTGGTATCTGCACAAGACCTGAGACTGGGACGGAGATTTATCTTCCAACAGGACAATGATCCAAAACATAGAGCCAAATCTACAATGGAATGGTTCAAAAATAAACGTATCCAGGTGTTAGAATGGCCAAGTCAAAGTCCAGACCTGAATCCAATCGAGAATCTGTGGAAAGAGCTGAACACTGCTGTTCACAAACACTCTCCATCCAACCTCACTGAGCTCGAGCTGTTTTGCAAGGAAGAATGGGCAAGAATGTCAGTCTCTCGATGTGCAAAACTGATAGAAACATACCCCAAGCGACTTGCAGCTGTAACTGGAGCAAAAGGTGGCGCTACAAAGTATTAACGCAAGGGGGCCGAATAATATTGCACGCCCCACTTTTCAGTTTTTTATTTGTTAAAAAAGTTTAAATTATCCAATAAATTTTGTTCCACTTCACGATTGTGTCCCACTTGTTGTTGATTCTTGACAAAAAATTTAAATTTTATATCTTTATGTTTGAAGCCTGAAATCTGGCGAAAGGTTACAAGGTTCAAGGGGGCCGAATACTTTTGCAAGGCACTGTATAGCCCCCCCCCCTCCTAAAAAAAAACTGGACTTCCAGTATTAACCGACTCCTAAAATAATCAATAGCTGTAGCCCTAGATGCTATGCAATATGTACTCTTCGAGAATTAGCTTCCAACTGCGCAAGCAAAATATGAGCGCTGACCAAACCATGTTAGAATTACTTTATATTCAAGTAAGTATAAAGTATTAGAATATTGGAAGAGGAATACATATAAACATGGTATCATGGTATCGGAGCCAGGTAACAGAATCGTAATCGGAAACCAAACAATTGTATCGTTCAACACTATTTTTAAGCAAAGTTTAAGGTTTAAAATTACGGTCAGATGCCAAGTTTCTGGTTTTAAAGTAGGGTTTGGTTTGAAATTGGTTTTGTAAGTAAAAGTTTGGGTATTAACGATCAAGCTAGTGTTACAATTTCCCTTTGGGGTTTTAACCTAGGCTTGCGTTTCAAAACGGTTTCACTTTAATATTGTGATGTCATAATAAGCATTTTCAAGGCTTTGTTGACGTTTCAAACAGGGGCCATAGTTAGCCATTCAGATAATATTGGTGTTTAAAGTATCAATCAATTTCAAATGAGGCAATGGGTACGAGTTTGTAAGCGTTGTGGTTTGACATTAGATTTGAAGTTTCAGATTAAGCTTTGAAGCAAAAGTTAAGACTTCTGATTCAGTACTAAGGTAAGTATTTGATCTCAGGGTTAACACTTCAAATTAAGATCCCAAACTATGGGTTTTATGTCTGAGTTAAGGTTTTAAAAAGATTTAGGAGTTCAAACCAGGGATTGTGTTTCAAACGGCAGTTCCCAGTTATTTCAAAGTAAGGTTTTCAACACAGGTGTGAATGTAGTTGTGCATGACTTGCATTATCATCTACTGATCCGCCGGTCCTGTCCCTTCACGTGTCCTCCATCGTGCCTTCAGTCGTCCATCATCACCTCCCTCATGTCATCATCACCTCCTCTCCTCATGGACGCGTCCTCTTCTTTCCTCTCTAAATGGGATCACTGCAGGTCACTCAACACTCAGGTGTGTGCCACCGCTCGCATTTGTT
Organism: Corythoichthys intestinalis; assembly: GCF_030265065.1. Lineage (NCBI taxonomy): Eukaryota > Metazoa > Chordata > Actinopteri > Syngnathiformes > Syngnathidae > Corythoichthys > Corythoichthys intestinalis. The sequence continues at coordinate 48,213,921 of NC_080405.1, read as the reverse complement.
AGTCTGTGTGTTCAAAGCGTCCTTTGGCGCTAAGGGAATGTTAAGCGCGCAGAAAAAAGCTGCAGTGTGATTAAAACAACCTCCTGTAATGAGGGGGGTGGCCTTAGTGTATGTGTTTATTGCATCCCTGTAGAAACATTCAGTTAATAAAAGGGGAGAGAGTCTGGTTAATGGGGGCTAAAATACATGCCCAAGCTGCAACTTGGTTGGCTATATCCTACGAAGAAGCAGGCAGGTCATTTGAGGCCGTCACTTGTCTTAGTAGAAGAATTATAATGAGTCTTAATTGGCGTGGGGCTCACATAAACGCGATACATTTACAGTGCATATAAATCGACATGTAGCACACAGATGGGATGTCATTCACGCCATAATGCTAAATCATTTGGATCATTTTGATACAAGAATCCGATAACTAGTGATAGGCTTTTAAAAGTCGAGGTTTCAAATAAAGATTTCAAAGGGATTGACATAAGGGTTGAGTTGAAGGGTTTGAAAGCCAGTGTTACAGATTTAAATTATGGATTTTAGTGTAATTCATTGTTCAAAACAAGGGTTGGGATTTCAAGACGTGTTGTTTTCTAAGTCTGGGTAATGTTTCTAATGAGGGTTTGTGCTGAATGAATGATTAGGATTTCAGACAAAGACTAGGCTTTTGAATCAGGATTTGAAACTAAGATGATTTTAATTTTACAAGTGTGGGCACCTTGTGGGCAAAGGTTGTAAATTTGGGTTAGGATTTCAAATTAAGTTCTCAAGTAGGCCTGCACAATATATCGTTTAGAGCTGAAACGAATACCCGAGCAACTCGAGTAACTCGAGTTTAAAAACTGATCCAAGTAATTTTATTCACCTCGAGGAATCGTTTAATTTTGCCAGCTCTAAGTATCACATTTTGCCCGGACTACTTTTAATGGGGGACAACGCGCTGACAGCACGTGCGTAGAGGAAGAAGCAGTAAAAAAAAACTTACTTACTGCAGCCGACAGCCGCTACAAACTACGCTGACGTTGCTAAAAACTATGCCCACATGATGTTGGTCTGGTAGCAGGTAGTGTCCAATGCATCCCATAGATATCGAATGCATTTAGGACTGGATGCGAAATGACAGACTCGGCTGCGTCTGGGCAGCGTTAGTGAACAGCCGCCATGTTTAAGCAGTAGACTTCTCATCACTAATAAATATAACGTTTTACTGTCACTCACTCATGTAACGTTAGCCCTTCGGAGGGCAAGGTTTCTATGGATTATGACCACTGTCGATGCGTGGCTAACGTGTCTTACATACAGGCTTTATTTAATCTGTAAAAACACAGCGCTGTAGAGTGATGAGGGTGTAAAATTAAAACATAATAAAGCTAACTGTCAGTTTTAGCTCAGTAGTCATTGCTGAATAAAACACCAAGTAGCACTGGTCCCTAATGTGCTCCAATACAGCAGGTATCATACATTTATTTTGAACACTGCAAAAACTAAAAATCCTATCAGTACTTACAGTTTAGACTAACTTAAAACTTAACTAGAACTTAAAAATAGCTTGACACAAATGGAAATGAAATTAAAACACGTGGGAAAAACACGTAGCTTTTAAGTGATGTGTGTTATCAAGCGTAATTACATTTATAGGTAAGAAATATGTTTTTTTTTAAAGAGCTAAAAGTTTTTTGAGTGAAAGCAGTGAATTTTTTTTTTCTAGTCACATCTGAGATGCAACTGTTGGCTGTTTTCAACTATGTACATCGAAAATAAAGACATTGCGTGACTGAAAATGGTTCAATATTGGATTAAATTTCTTTTTTTCTCATGTATATTTATAATTGCTCTTTACCTAAAAAAATGTTTTATCCGATTACTCGATTAATCGATATTTCTCATGAATGTTCAGGTTCCAAAGCAGAAGTCCCAGTCAAAACGTGATGTCTACTCTCTTTCAGGCATCCTGTCCGTGCTGTCTTTGTCTTCGGAGTGCACATCTCTGGCTTCCGAGCTTCCCAAGGTGTCATACGTCAAAGCCATAGACATCTGGCTCATCGCCTGCCTGCTGTTCGGCTTCGCCTCCCTGGTTGAGTACGCCGTGGTGCAGGTCATGCTCAACAGCCCCAAGCGCATCGAGGCCGAGAAGGCTAAGATCGCGTCTAAGGAGAAGGCGGCGGGCAAGAGCGCCGCCAACGCCGCTACCAGAAACAACACCGTCAACGGCACCGGGGGGACGCCGCTCCATGTCAGCACATTGCATGTCAGTGCATTCCGCCTGCTACGATCCAATCGGCATGCTGAACCCATACCTTTAAAATCGTTAAGAGCTCGCGTCAATTAGATCAGAAGATTAGTTATCTAAATGGAACAGTTTGAGGCTGAAACGGTAAATAATCAAGGATTGTCTTTCCAGTTGGGATTTGAGAGACAGCGAGAACGAAAAGTGGTATTTCTTATGTGGCAAAATTGATTTTGTTTTGTGGCCTTTTTTTTTTTGCCATGTGGCATTTTTTTGGTATGTGGCAAAATTGATTTTGCCATGTGGCTTTTTTTTGGGATGTGGCATTTTTTTGGTATGTGGCATTTTTTTTGTATGTGGTAAAATGGATTTTGGTATGTGGCATTTTTGCAGCCATGGTGTGGCATGGAAATGGATGGTTTGCAAAAATGCCATGTACAAAAAAAATGCCACATACCAAAATCAATTTTGCCACATACCCCCCAAAAAAAATCCACATGCCAAAATCCATTTTGCCTCATGGCATAAAAATGCCACATGGCAAAATCCATTGTGCCACACACACACAAAAAATGCCACATACCCAAAAAATGCCACTTGCCAAAATACATTTTTCCACATACCAAAAAAATGCCACATGGAAAAAAATATCACACGCTAAAATACATTTTGCCTTATGGCAAAAAAATGCCACATGGCAAAATCAATTTTGCCAAACACCAAAAAAAATGCCACATGTCAAAATACATTTTGCCACATGGCAAAAAAATGCCACATGCCAAAATCAATTTTGCCAAACACCAAAAAAATGCCACAGGTCAAAATACATTTTGCCACATGGCAAAAAAATGCCACATGCCAAAATACATTTTGCCACATACCAAATACCACTTTTCGTTCTCGGCCCTGCTGAATTTGAAATGTTTCTTCGAGCCTCAAAATAGGGTTTTTGTACTAGATTCGTTTTGAAATTGGGATTTCTGGGATGGGTAAAGATTTCAAGTGAGGGTTTTTAAGCAAAGGTTTTGTTTAAAAAAGGGTTATGTCTTGAATTCAATGTTTAAGTGAAGGTCAAGTAGGTATTTAAGTCTTAAATTTGGAGTTATGCTGTTCCCCCACGCAAAGGGTTCCAAGTTACGCTTTTAAACAATAATCATGGTCTCAAACTAGGTCTTTTCTGGTACGGATTCAAGACTAGTTTAAGTGTTAACTCAGATTTTAGTCAGGGTTTCAATATAGAGCTTTGAGTTTCTGATTTCAAGCCAGTGTTAGGATTTGAAGAAGAATTATTCTACCAGCTAGGTTTACCGCATGTTTGAAATGTGGTTTTCTAATAATGTCAGGTTTTAGACTAAGGGTTAGGGTTAACAATTAGGGGCGAAAGCCAATCTTAGGGCTTCAAAGTAGGGTTTTAAGCAAAGCTTAGATTTTGATATCGGGTTTCACTACAAAGCAGCTCAGATGTAATCTAAATGCAAAACAGTGAACTGAAAACTAATCTATCAGAAAATGTGTGGACTCTTAGTGTGTCCCAAATGTGACTGTGCTTGTCATTCACCCATCCATTTGTGCGCTAATAGAATCGAATGTTCCTCTGGAGTCCTTCTCAGTCATCTTTGAGTAGGATTACACCACTTTCATTTTGCTTTAATGAGCAATTCTTGTCAAAAGCAAATCAACATAATGAAGCTCAGATGAACTTAATGACTTGCACTGATTACATTCTGTTCATCCCGTGAGCCTTGACAGCCGTCCACACCTTTTGAAGGTGGAGAAATATCACAGTCTATGGAAATATCTGGAACAAAAGCAAGTTCCACCCTGAAGATTCACTGGCCACGATTTCACTGGTAGAATGAACATAGATGGAGGGCCTCAAGGATCTGTCCTTGGCCCAGTGTACTTGATGCTGAATAGCCTTTCCTAAGGCAATAAATCAAGCAACTGCAGTACATCCAAAATTTAACAATCCAAACATAATAGTGCTATCAGAACAAGTGTACCATACTGCAGGATGAGACATTTAAGACACAACTCTCAACTTTTCTCGAATCTTAAAAATAATAAAAAATGGAGTTCGCCCACTTCTCAGTAGCTAGTTTTTTTTCATCGATGTTCAGACCAATCTTCCGTTCCTATGCAGGTGGCGGAGACGCGCTGCAAGAAAGTGTGCACCTCCAAGTCGGACCTGCGCACCAACGACTTCAGCATCGTGGGTTCGCTCCCGCGGGACTTTGAGCTGTCGAACTTTGACTGCTACGGCAAACCAATCGACACGGCCGGCGGTGGCAAATCGCAGACCAAGAACAACAAGAAGCCGCCGCCCCCCAAGCCAGTCATCCCGTCGGCCGCCAAGCGCGTGGACCTATACGCCCGGGCCCTCTTCCCGTTCTCTTTCCTCTTCTTCAACGTCATCTACTGGTCCTGTTACTTGTGATCGCTGACGCCCCAGCCCCACCAATCTCTCGCCCACCCAAAAATTGGTGCTTCCTCCCATCAAAAGCGTGTTAATCCCACTCGTTCAAAACTAAAACTGTATAATCTATTTATCTAATGTAAATGTAATTATCATCCCTGCTGGTGATTTATTCAACAGCTTTGTCAAATGCACACTTCTACAAAAAGAGCTACTATCAGGGGTGGGCAAGGTATAACCCAGGGCCCATATACGGGGCCGCTCACTTATTTAAATTAGACGACTGGGTATTTACAGTGCATTGGGAAAGTATTTAACTTACTTCACATTTACAGTCTTTTACTGTCTAAAATGGAATTTGTTTTTTTCCTCAATTCAACATACTACATCAAATAAGGAACAATTTTAATGTTTTTTGAAACTGTATTAAAAGTGATTCAATAGCAAACCAAAAATATATTTTACGCTTTAATATTTGTATTAAAACATATTTACCTGGTTTTAATTAGTCGTTCAATAATTGGATAATATTGTAAATAATGATAGAAATACTTGCAATGTTAAATATATAAATTATAGTTTGAATTATTTATTTGTTCAAAGAATTAGCCAATTACATTAAATTACAAATAATTACTGGTAGACTTTTATTTTGAAATACAGTGATCCCTCGCTACTTCCCGCTTCAGACTTCGCGCCCTTAGTCCATCGCGAATTTTTTTCAATTAAAAAAATAATCAACTACAGATGAGCTCTACCCCGATTTGATCACACAGCCCCTCTCTCCCTCCTGCTGCGTTTCTTGGTCTGGCAGTGCACTGGAGTTGCTGATTAAAGTTAACGATGATTGACAGATGTTAAGGTTTGATCTTGCCAGAGACGCTTGGAAGCCGAAGCTTCAAAGCGCTGAATGCGTCAATCATCGTTTAACTTGTAAAACACTAGCTGTGGCAACTCATTGTGTGTAAGTGAGCGGATTTGAGTGGACTCACTCCATGAAGCATTTAGTAAAGACAAGCATTTTTCTACTTTATTCTTTTTTAAAAATAATTCGGTGAGACAGTATATTTGAAGTGCTTAAAAACCATTTATTAAAATATTTATACATAAAAAGTTTTGGTTTTTTTTTATTATATTTTGGGGAAAAAAGGGGAAAACGTGTCTTGTATGTCTCGCTTTTCAATGCTAAATCTGAATAAATACATTGAACACACACAAAAAAAAAATGGGGGTGGGGGGTATCTACTTCGCGATTTTTCACTCATGATGGCAGGTTCTTGTCCCATTAACCGCAAAAATGAGGGATCACTGTATACTCAATTAATAGTAACATTACTGTATTTCGTAAATTGATTAACTGTAAATGATTTTCACCAAATATTCAATTCTTGTAATTTTTTTTTATTGATTTGGTTCAATAATTATAATTTCACTATAAATAAAAATATCAAAATTAATAAAATGTATATTTAATCTTTTATTAACATACAAATGTATTTTTGATCATTTGTTAATCATAACTAATCAAGGGGGGGGAATAAAAAAAAGATTATTTTGTTATAATAAGAATCTATTTGACATACACATGTGAACATTTTTAAATTTCTTTTTTTACAAATGGCTCGGCTCATCTCTTGGTTTCAAAAACAAAATGTGGCCCTTGAGCAAAAATGTTTGCCCACCCCTGGCTTATAAATCAATATATATAAATTATTTATATATGTAATATGTACATAGCATCTATTTATCATAAGCTTATTTTTTGTTTTGTTTTTTGAACACGCCAAGCAGAACGTTATATCATTACGTTGCATGTTATTAAAGGCGGGAAATGCATGCATGTGTCAACTTATAAATATGGAATTCAACATTTTAAGACAATTTTCGAGGGAGGGTTTTCCTAATATTTTTGCTCTTGAGTGACAGGCCCCAACTGCCCTTCCACTGTGATGTTTTCCACCTGTATATGCGGGTTGCAAGCAAAAGCTCAATAAAAAGACGACTTTTCACATCACGTGATGCACACAGAACGCCTTTCGGGATGCTCGTCATTGAACGTGCGGCTCATAAAAGGTGACCTATGTATGTTTTTCCCCACATTTGAAAATTGTTTTAAATGCCGATTTCAAAGCCGCAGTGAACACTGCCTTTGCTGGCCACAATTGAGTCATGCGGCCCACTCCTAGAGGCTCCATACTCTTTTCAAGTATTGACCATAGTGCTGTATAATGATCTGTGTAACAAACACTGACATGCTTTGATGCTTCTGCATTGGACACGTGGGTGTATGTAGCATCCGAGCGGGCTAACCTATATCACACAGGGCGAGCACTAATCCGACAAGACCTCTCACCAGGCCACCGCCCTGCAGGAGACCAGGATGCAGGCTGTGGTGGGCACATTGTCAACAGCTGACGACTCACTATGCAGCCTCAGTTCAATAGGATAAAATCTCACTTTTATGAGTCAAGACAAAGTAGGAAACCTAATACATTTTCCCCCCTTACATCCTTTTCATCATTTGCCCCTGACCTTTATGGCTCTTAATTTGTACTTGTTCCTCTCTCGCCTGGCCTTTAACTTTTTCGTACTTCTAACAATCATCTATTATGGTTTCTTTCATGTTCTTTCTCATGCTACATTTTTTTTTGCGTCCTTTTTTTTTAGCTTTTTTTTTTCTACTGTAAGGCTGTACAAGTACATTATAGGGGAAGTTCAGATTTTTAGTTTAGTTAATGCATAACCAGACTAACTAATGGTTTGGTAAAAAAATTAATAAATAAATAAATTAAAAAAAAATATATATATATATATATATATATATAAGCCTAAATAGGGTTAGGGTTTAGGGTTAGGGTCTGTTAACTTAGCATTTATAATTTCTTAGTTAAGGGCACATGTGCTATACTTTACAATAAGGGTCCAAAAAGCATTCAGTAATGGTTAACAAAGGTTGGGGGGGGTTTAGCATTTATAATTTCTTAGTTAAGGGACACGTGCTACACTTTACAATAAGGGTCCAAAAAACATTCATTAATGGTTCGTGACGGTTAAGTAATACTTATGAGGTACGTTCACGTGAAATAATATCATACTTAAGGTAAGTTTAGCAGGACCTAAGGACTCACAGAGCAATGTTTCTCATTTTAAAATAACAATCACTTACTAGTACCAGTATACTGTACATTAATAACTATTTATTAATGCAATAATGTATATGTGAATTAATGTTAAGTAATAGCAATGTTTCTCATTTTAAAATAACAATCACTTACTAGTACCAGTATACTGTACATTAATAACTATTTATTAATGCAATAATGTATATGTGAATTAATGTTAAGTAATGTATTTTATATATATATATATATATATGTTCTAACCTAACCTTAAGTATGGTATCATTTCACGTGAACGTACCTCATAATTATTACTTACCTTAATTAACAATCACTGAATGTTTTTTGGACCCTTATTGTAAAGTGTAGCACATGTATCCCTTAACTAAGAAATTATAAATGCTTAAGTTCCCCCCTCATCACCTTTATTAACTATTACTGAATGCTTTTTGGACCCTTATTATAAAATGTAGCACATGTGTCCCTTAACTAAGAAATTATAAATGCTTAAGTTAACCCCCCCCCTTAACCTTTTTTAACCATTACTGAATGCTTTTTGGACCCTTATTGTAAAGTTTAGCACATGTGTCCCTTAACTAAGAAATTAAAGATGCTTAAGTTAACAAACCTTAACCCTATAAAGGCCTATATATATATATATATATATATATATATATATTTTTTTTTTTTTTTTTTTTTTTTTTGCCAAACTATTAGTTACTGTCTGGTTATGTATTAACTAATGCATTAACTCATATTAATTAATATATTAATAAATGTTAGATAAGCAATTATATTAATTATTGTAATGTTACTTAAACATTAGTTATTGTCTTAAAATGCATTAACTAATGCATTAACTCAGGTTAATATATTAATGTTAAGTAAGGGATTAAATTAATTATTGTCATGTTACTTAAACATGAGTTATTGTCTAAAAATACATTAACTAATGTTAATTAAGGGACGCTTATTGTAAAGTGTTACCATGATCCTGTCCTAGCACGCCAATAAAAAACAACATATGCACGCATGAAAATAACCGACGACCCATGCAATCAATAGTGTTGGCTATGTTTTCAGGATGAAGTGATTAAAATTTACCATTGCATATCAATAACTGCAGTATGAACAGCAACATTTGTAATCCAGTAGCTCTGTAGGGAACAGGTTGCAGAGCGGAGTGATATTTTTACCACCGAAGTGTTTATGTCGCAGCGGTATCCACAGTTTGTATTGTGCCTTCTTCTTCATATGAAATCTGTCCAAACTTATTTGCCCATTTCTTCAGTCTGTAGCCACAGCGTTTAAACGCATGTTTCACTATGTTGCCGTTCTTTAGTCAAAACTCCGTAGAACGATGCTGCATTTGAGGAAGATAGAAAATCGGAGTTTTCCATATTCCGACCATGGTAAATATCATTGGAACGCCACTCAAACTGGGGGGCACTAGTCGGGAGAAGAAAAAAAAGTATCCCGACTTCACGACTTGCTTCAGACGTCACTCAACAAAATGCGCTTCCCGTCAAAAAGCAGACCGTCAATAGTAAAACTAAAGAAGACAGTTTAGTGTTGTCTATCTACCTTAGCTGTCGTTTTTCCTCCACCATTTGACCGCTTACGAGAAGCCATGTTTGCTGGAGGTCAACATGTCTTTTAATGGCCAAAAGAGAAAACGCTTTGAACGTTCTGAGGTTGCAACTGGTATCATCTGAGCATGCACGGAGATGAAGAGGGGGTCCGGGGTGAGGCATACCCCCCCCCCTGGTGGCCGAAAATGGCATTGCATGTAATTGACTTTCATTTACATATATGAATTTAAAATTAAGACTTTGCCGGTAAAATGTTGTGAAGCAATAAAACGACAAAAATGAATGAAATTAGCAACATTTTTTTTTTTAGAATGGGTCAAAGTTATTTTTTGAACACATTATGTGACTAGCACTTTAGAGACAGCCATTTGCTTTGCTTAGCCAAAACCACCTGAGGACAAATTCTGGCTGGAATATTCAGTCAAAAAGGATGCGGCATCTACTTCTCCACTAGGTAAGACGGAAAAACGCGTGTGCTCACACACACGCACCCCCACACACACAGCCGGGATACCAGTATGCACGAGCATGGGCTAAGCTACTATCCGAGCATATACAGTATCTTGTAGGTTAATTTTATTGCTGACACTGCGTTTCGGGGGTCATCAACATGTTTTGCCTCCCCCGCCACGAAAGTCAAACTCCGCCTATGCATCCGAGTGGGACAAGTCCGATTTCCCAGCTTCCTCGAATGGAGCATAAGAGGCTGCAGCACTCCTCTCTATTGGGGTCGCATGATCTAAAAAAAAAAAATAGTCCCGCAGATGAATTAATTCCGGCAGTTTGGTGCGACATTGTTATGGCCGCGTGGGTATTTTGAATAACGATCTGCATTTTGAATTTATTTGATTCTGTTAGATCTGTTAATATGGTTTTTTTATTGACATGCTAGGAGGGGACCATTGACTTGTGCTAGCTTAGCCACTCCTGAGCCCTGAAAATAATAAATTACAAACTGTATGGAATTTGTTGAAATCAACTCCACCAACTAATTTAACCCCGGCTAACTCGAAGATTAAGCCTAATGGCCAAAATTCTAAACTTTTGTTTTAAGAAAGTCCAATTCAATGTTATACTCAATTGATTTACAGAACAACCTAAAATCTTCATAGTGACCATGAACACAATACCATTTTTTCCTCCAGTTTCACTCAAAAGGTTGAAATAAGTGTGTGAGATGGAAGGCGTTTGTCTTCTATTTGATTTGTTAACGGATTGCAATCGATTTGCAAGTAAAACTGCTCTGTAAACGATCAGATTTAAAATAGGTGGCAATGTGATGGCACGCTGTGATTTATTATATAATTACCTGCTCATTTTGTGCTTTCTCCATACCCACACATCACTGGAATACTGAAGAGCAAAACCTCTCACCGCAGTCTTAATAACGTTTAAAACCGCAAGACCATATTACAGTATGTATAGCCCCCGCCACTCAAATAAAATAGGATTGTTTGTATTGAATGGCCTTCGACACAAGCCGAAACAGTATTTGGTCTCAGCACTCTTGCTGAGGCCAGGACAGTTCCCTGGTTTCAAGAACTCAACCCGCAAGTGTCAGGAGAATCTTGACACTGCAACTTGACTTATATGTTGTGCATTCATAATTCATCTTCAGTTCCCAACTGCAACAGCCTTCTAAGACTTACTCATTCAAGCCATTCCTACCAATTAGTCTTTTTTTCTTTTGTCAAGATTGGTCTTAATATTGATATATAGTATTTCCTCTTCAGTGGGTTAATGAAACAAGGATTTTCTGCTGTCCGTGGTGCTGAAACATGGATTTGAACATGTAATGCTTACAAATAATTGAAATGATCCCGTAGTTGATTCAGAATTTTATAGGAAACCAATGGACAGATGCAAAGGCAAGTTTTTGTTAGAAATCATGCTGCCATAATTTGGAAGAACTGCAATCATTTCAAGAAAGTGATAGCGATTTTATGCGCAGGTCCCTGAAAAGCTAATTGGTTTCTTTAGTCAAGCATCATTTCCTCAGTCAAATTGGCCTTCCTTCAGTCAAAAATAACACAAATGAGCATTCAATGGTGTTTATCAATGGTGATTTCATCTAAAAGAATTTTTCAAATTTCCTTGTGCTAGATTAGATAATTCATGGTGTATCAAGCGGACAATTATATTAACAGGTTAATGAAATCCTTCAGAAAACCAACCTTATTTGCATTATCTACCTCAAAGGATTCCAAGAAAGCTGCAACAAAATGCTGTTTAATCAAGAAAATTCATAAATGGAATATGTTTGACGAAATGAAGCAAGCTAACATATCCCAAAAGAGCTGTAGCAGCATGCTACGATCCAAACAAGTTAAAGTGCTTTTGAAAAATAGAGTAATTGTCATCCATCAGTCTTGAGATGGTTACAAAGCTATTTCTAATCCTTTACTTGATTACTTCAGCAAACCACAGTGGGAGCAATTATACCAGCAATCTTTAGAGAGAATATGAAGCAGTGGATAATGGCCGGTCTATATAAATTACCCTTAGAGCGCCGTGAAAACTCTAGAATGTCACAAAGTGACCCAGGACAACAGCTAAAGAACTACAGGCTTCCCTTGTTTCAGTCAGTTTTTATGGTTCAACTTAAAGAAAGACACTGGGCAAAAATGCATCCATGGTAGTGCAGACCAGAACTTGTCAGTCTTACTTTTTCAGAAAGATTCCCCAATTCTTGGGTGATTACTGAATGATCTAAATCTGGGGGGAAAAATCTGAAGAATAAACCATACTAACAGTCAAATGTGGTGGCAGTCTGACAGTTTGGGGCTGCTATGCTTCTTCAGAACTTGAACAACGTACGCTGTCTTCACATGCTCTGGGAAAGATCAACCTTCCAACTTGCTGTTTGGTAAATGCGATACGTCCTGTTGATGTGCTTTTGTTGTTGTAGCAAAAAAAAAACAACAACAAAAAAAACCATCACATTCATAAAAAAAAATCAACATTCATTCATCTACAAAAACAAGAGAATGCATCAAAATGCAAACGCTGTTTTTGTTTGTAATGAATATTTTAACAAACACTTGTTTAAAACAATTAGAGGATTATAAATGTTAACATTGATAACTTTTACTTTTCAACATGGCAGCGGGCAAACAACACGCTTTTTTTTTTTTAAATTAAGATTCTTCGTTAATTTGCGCATTTTTTGACGTCGTCACGCCAGTATAATAACGAAGACACTATGTCTACACCGCTTTGAAAAGTAAAAGTTCCACCCATATCGGAAACTCTGTATTATAATAAAATCCCAGTTCTCTAGTAAAAAATACAATTTCACATTCAATTTTCGGCTGGACAAATGGTATTTACCCTAATTACGACGTCACATGAAGGCAGCATATACAGTGCATCACAAAAGTTAGTACACCCCTCGCATTCCTGCAGATATTTAAGTACCGTAATTTCCCGAATATAAGGCGCACCCGTGTATAATGCGCACCCCAAATTTACTTGTAAAATCTAGGGAAAATTACTGTACCCGTTTATAACGCGCACCCTAATTTTAGAAGAAAACAGAGCTTGTGTACAGATACAGAGATGTCATTTTACTGACTGGTGAAACACAGCACAAGCATAGCACATTGGTAGTTCAAAACATTACCGTAAACTGACAATATTTACGGTAATAATATGATTTGACAACTTCTCCAACTTACCAGAATCTAGGAGAAAACAAAACAGATGTGACTTTTCTTTTAAAGGCTGCTGTATAACTTGCTCATTTCCTCATGATGAATAAATGTTTCTTCCATGGATTGATACGGTAAAATGAAAGTGAGAACGTAAGTCGGAAATCCGTGAGAGCTCATAGCTGTCAACTCGACAGTAACAAAAGGAACTATTGTTATTTGGGTTTGAGTTTCCCGAGGGACCGATATAGTTGACGGACATAGGAAGTGTGTGTCCTTACATTTGTTATGGTCCGAATTGCGGAGCTGCGATAGACGTCAACTTAAATGACTTTAAGAAACTAAATTCTGTGCTTTATGAAGAGTGAAAAAAGCAGAATTTAACACAGACGAAATCATTCGGCCGATTAGAGTGAAGTATTACCGAAACAAAACGGTGACGTCACGTACCGTAATGGTCGGCAACGGGTCGCCGCATACGTTTCTTCAACACAACGTGGCCGTGTCAATGAAAAAAAATCGGTTTATATATATATGTAATACATATATATGTCTGTCTCCATCCATGTACCCGTTTATAATGCGCACCATGAGTTTACAAGTTGATTTTGGGGGAAAAAAGTGTGCGTTATATTCGGGAAATTACGGTATATCATTTCATGGGACAACACTGACAAAATGACACTTTGACACAATGAAAAGTAGTCTGTGTGCAGCTTATATAATAGAGTTAATTTATTTTCCCCTCAAAATATAGCCCTTAATATCTAAACCCCTGGCAACAAAAGTGAGTGCACCCTTTGAAAAAGCGTACATCCCTAAATGTCCAAATTGAGTACTGCTTGTCATTTTCCCTCCAAAATGTCGTTAGAGGAGTGCTGTCGGCATTGCTGCAGAGATTGAAGACGTGGGGGGTCAGCCTGTTAGTGCTCAGACAATACGCCGCACTCTACATCAAATTGGTGTGCATGGCTGTCACCCCAGGAGGAAGCCTCTTCTGAGGGCGGTACACAATAAAACCCGCAAACAGTTTGCTGAAGACATGTCAACAAAGTACATGGATTACTGGAACCATGTGTTATGGTCTGATGAGACGGGCGGGCTTTACTTGTCTTCAGAAGAGGCTTCCTCCCAGGGTGACAGCCTTGCACACCAATTTGATGTAGAGTGTGGCGTATGGTCTGAGCACTAACAGGCTGACCCCCACCTCTTCAATCTCTGCAGCAATGCCGACAGCACTCCTGTAACGAGTCACATGACATTTTGGAGGGAAAATGACAAGCAGAACTCAATTTGGACATTTAGGGATATACTGTATGTTTTTTCAAAGGGTGTACTCACTCTTTAGATATTAACTTTAGATATTAATGGCTATATTTTGAGTTATTTTGAGGGGAAAATAACTCTATTATATAAGCTGCACACAGACTACTTTTAATTGTGTCAATGTGTCATTTTGTCAGATTTGTCCCATGAAAAGATACACTTGAATATCTGCAGAAATGCAAGGGATGTACTCACTTTTGTGGTACACTGTATGTGATTGAAAAAATCATGAGTTCTGCTCATGTTCATGACCTCAAGTTGACGTGAACATGTGCAGCAGGACAATGATCCAAAAACCGCATGGAGGAAAAAAAGTTCCCAACTCCCCAGTAAGGAAAGTAGCTATTGGCTGTCCTAAAAGTCGCTAGATGACATACCACCAAATTTGCATAGTTGGCAATTTGCATGTAATTGTAAAAGATGCTGTAGGAGAGAGGAATAACGTCGTAGGAGAAGGGAAAAACTGAGTGAAAGAAAATCACCCCCCAAAAAAACTAGATTTGTTGCTTTTGCCAAAAAAAGTCACAAAGATGGTATGGAAATTTGACAGATTTAGCGAAAAAGTCGCCGAATTGACAACTCTCGGTTCAAAGCATGGCCAGTTACAGTGGTATGAAAAAGTAGGGTTAGGGTTACTTTTAGGAATTTCTCACATTTTTGCATAAAATTACCATCAAATGTGATCTGATATTTGTCAAAATCACATAGATGAAAAAACTGTCTGCTTTAATTAAAACCACCCAAACATTTATAATATTTTGTGCCCCCCGCCTTTGGCAGCAATAACTTCAACCAGACGCTTCCTGTAGCGGCAGATCAGTCCGGCACATTGATCAGGACTAATCTTGGCCCATTCTTCTATACAAGACTGCTGTAGTTCAGTCAGATTCCTGGAATGTCTGTTGATTTACCTATGTGTTTAGGATCATTGTCTTGTTGCAGCATTGATCCTCATTTTAGCTTCAAGTGTCTGACAGATGCCCTTAGGTTTTCCTGCAAAACATCCAGATAAACTTTTGAATTCATTCTTCCATTAATGATTGCAAGTTGATAGGAGAACAGCCCCGAATCATGATGCTCCACCATGCTTCACGGTGGGGATGAGGTGTTGATATTGGTGAGCTGTTCCATTTTTCCTCCACACATGACGTTGTGTGTTTTTCTCCCAAACAATTAAACTTTGGTTTCATCAGTCCACAAAATATTTTCCCAAAACGTCTGTGGAGTGTCCAAGTGCCTTTTTGCCAACATTAAACTAGCAACAATGTTTTTTTTTAGACAGCAGTGGCTTCCTGTGTGGAGTCTTCTAATGAACACCATTCTTGGACATCGTATAACATATAGTTGATGTGTGAACAGAGATATCGGACGGTGCCAGTGATTTCTGTAAGTGATTTCACTCAAGGGTTCTTTTATACCTCTCTGAGTATTCTGCGCTGAACTCTTGGCGTAATCTTTGGTGGACGGCCACTCCTTGGGAGAGAAGCAACAGCGCCAAACTCTCTCCATTTGTAGACAACTTCTCTGACTGTCGATTGATGAACATCCAGACTTTTAGAGATGGTTTTGTATCCCTTCCCAGCTTTATACAAATCAATAATCGTTGATCGCAGGTCTTCGGACAGCTCTTTTGACTCAGCCATGATGCATATCATACAATGCTTGTCATCAAGACAATTCTTACCATGTGTGTGTTTCACAGTGGGCAGGGCAGCTTTAAGCCACTCATCAGTGATTGGGCACACATCTGACTAAAATTGTTTGGTAAAAATTGGTTTCAATTGCTCTTTAAGTCTCCTTAGGCAGAGAGTTCACTTACTTATTTTTCTTACTTATCTTTATTAAAATATGAAAAACTACAAATGTTTGGGTGGTTTTAGTTAAAGCAGACACTGTTTTTACATCTGTGTGATTTTGACAAAGATCAGATCACATTTGATGGTGATCATATGCAGAAATGTGAGAAATTCCAAAAGGTTCAGATACTTTTTCATACCACTGTGTTTACATATGTATATATATATATATATATATATATATATATATATATATATATATATATATATATATATCGTTAAAATATTTGATGCAATTAACACACATGCCTCGGTCAAACAGATTAAAATGACTGCACAGTGTAATGTCCACTTGTTACCTGTGTTTTTTGGTGTTTTGTCGCCCTCTGCTGGCGCTTGGGTCCGACTGATTTTATAGGTTTCAGCACCATGAGTGAGCATTGTGTAATTATTGACATCAACAATGGCGAGCTACTTGTTTATTTTTTGATTGAAAATTTTACAAATTGTATTAAAACAAAAACATTAAGAGGGGTTTTAATATAAAATTACTATAACTTGTACTAACATTTATCTTTTAAGAACTACAAGACTTTCTATCCATGGATCGCTTTAAGAGAATGTTAATAATGTTAATGCCATCTTGTTGATTTATTGTTATAATAAACAAATACAGTACTTATCTACCGTATGTTGAATGTATATATCCGTCTTGTGTCTTATCTTTCCATTCCAACAATAATTTAAAGAAAAATATGGCATATTTTAGAGATGGTTTGAATTGCAATTATTTACGATTAATTTTTAAGCTGTAATTACCTCGATTAAAAAATTTAATCGTTTGACAGCCTTAATATACAGTATATATATATATATATATATATTTTTTTTTTTTTTTTAAGTAAATAAAAGTACGAATTTAATTCTGAATTTTAGGGCCGCTTGGGTTATAATTGTCTATTTATATTTTATTTAATTGAAAAATTTAAGTGAAAAAAATGAACAAAAAACATTTTAAAATGTGTCTATTTTAAGACTCTTGCTTATCCATTGTCCAGGTCCTCCTTTCCTTAAGCCCCCAGGGGTCTAAATTTGCCGCTGTCTGCACGCATTTCTCATGAAAGCACTCAGTGTGGGTCACTGACATCACATGAGCGACTATCTCTCCCTTCGGTGGCGTTCGGCAATCTTCGGCCGTTGCTTCATTAGCATTCGTCTCTCTGCTTGAGGAGGAGGGTGGAGGGACGAGTTGAGAGGGGGTGATGCTGAGAGAGGAGCGCTGCACTTGGAGCAGGATTCGGCCGCGCTCGGTGCTCTGCCGTTAAGGCTTCTTCATTCCTCGACGACTGGGGTGACCCCCCTTTTATCTTTCATCCCCAACATTAGTCGTCGTTCATTGCACACCTGGCTGCAGCAAAAAAAAAAAAAAAAAAAAAAAAAAAGGATGCGTGGGATTTAACGCCTTGATCGTCCTTCTCTCTCCTGGAATATTCCTGCCTCCCCTCCCCGAGTGTGTGTTCGGTAGATGCGGACCGCCACGACCATGCAGCAGATTGTGCATTTCTCCGTGTCTTTCCTCCTTGTCTTGTGGGGGTGTGCACACGGAGGCTCGCCCAGCGTCCAAATTGGTAAGTGCACCAAAAAAATGACATGTTCAGTATGTATGTGGGTGCCAAATAATGATACGCATTGCGTTTTAAAAAGGCTGACTGCTGTACTGTATGTCCTCCCATTCCGTATAGGGGGGCTCTTTCCAAGGGGCGCGGACCAAGAGTACAGCGCCTTCCGGATAGGCATGGTCCAGTTCGGTACGGCCGAGTTCCGGCTCACGCCTCACATTGACAACCTGGAGGTGGCCAACAGTTTTGCTGTCACCAATTGCTGTGAGTGCCTTGAAAAAAATGCATTGCGCCATATGGTATAAATGTGTATTTGAAAGGATGTGAAGGGAAAAGGGAGATGATGGAGAGGAAAAAGGGAGGGTTGGTTTCCAGGGCAACGACCGCATCCTTTATTTCATTCCTTCACATCAACAACACGATACGGAGTCTTCGTCGTCAGTGAAGCAAGTGAAAGCACTGCCTCATAATCGTCATCATCTAGTTGAGTTGAGCGAGCGCCTCTTTGAAGAGCACCCGTGGGTGCCTTTCGAGTGGAGAAAAGGCTCGTCGTCGTTTCGGGTTTTAGAAGGAAGGCGTGCATGGAATTTGATGATAGACATTTTTTTCAGTCACGATCTATTATTATTCATTCATTGAAATTTATATTTTTAAGCATTATTTTTATGTATTTGTTAGTTTATTTTAGTGTATTTAAGCTTTTTTTTTTTTTTTTTAAGTTTTCAATTTATTGAATTTTGTTTACTAGCATCTTTTTGTTATATTTTATTTTCCCACTTTTTTACACATTCATTTAGTCATTGATTTTCCAAGCCGCTTATCCTCACAAGGGTCGTGGGGGTGCTGGAGCCAATCCCGGCTAACTATGGTCAGTAGTCAGGGTAAACCCTGAATCGTTTGCCAGCGAATCCCAGCTTTATAACACATTTCTTTGTTTATCCAGTGTTATGCGTTTATATTTTCTCTCTATTTTAAGTTATTATTTAGTATTTATTAGTTATATATATTTTTTTACTTTTATATTTTATGTTTGTAATTTAATGTTTTTGAAAATATTTTACTTTTGTATATATATATTTCAACATTTAGGTAGCTTATACTGCACATCATTTTAGTCTTTGGATTTATACATAATCGTATTGTCATCTTTGTATATTTTTGGCATTTTGAAGTTACTTACTTCATTTGTGTAAGTTTTTGTTTCTAATACTTGTGTATATACCTATATTTATTCTATATACGAATGCTCAACTCAACTAGGTTATATTTATATAGCATTTTACAAAGAACCACACCTACTACAAAATGCTATTAATTATTACAACTCGCCGTACATTAATACAACTCGAACATAAGACAACAGAACCCAATTTAGGGGGAAAAAAGTTTAAACTCTATAACACCATAAATGAATGAATAAAACCTTATCAATATGTATATACAGTACATAAATTATATGTATACGTCATAGACTTCATAATGTATTCACGGGACACGGGGCGTGGGGCCGATAAATGGGGGGCCTCCACTGATGGCGAGGCCCTCAAAGCTGACCGAGTGGAATCACAGACAAAGAGCTTTTTTCGTTGAAAATTCTTGTGAATAAATGCTTAAATCCCTGAATTCTTTATAGATATGGACGTCTCGATTCCTGGTTAAGAGCACAAAAAAAAAAAAAACGTGCAGTTAGCATTTATTTGACGTAAATATGTCGATGTACAATGCTAGTCTGTGAGTGAATGTAGCGAGCGGCCGCCTCGTGTAAACAGAGCTTTTCCGGTGAAAATTCTTTTGAATGAATGCTTAAATCCCCAAATTCTTTATAGATTTGGACGTAAAAAAAGTCTCCATTCTTGGTGAAAAGCAAAAAAAAAAAAAAAGCATGAAATTAGCATTTATTTTACGTAACAATTGCGAACAATGATGCCAATGCAGTAGCAGCTAATTTCTCCCATTGATTTTTTTCACAACGTTTCCAAATGCATGCCTGGTATGAAAAATATAATAATTATCTTGATCCTCGAACACTAATCACTACCGAGACAATCTTTCCTGTTTGTATGCGATACAGCTTTCGTACTTTTTCCAACAGAAATCCAGCGTGCGTGTGCTTGTGAATAGCTCCTCTTGATGTGGGCGGTCCCCTAATTGAATGTGAGGCGCAGTGCATGACCGATCTGACCTGTCAATACCATTATGAAGTATATGGTGTACGTATTAAATATAGCATATATATTTATATATATTTTGACATGTACTTGTATCATTATTACATAACATTTTTCCCGACATAAATCATGCTGAGGCCATCAAAGGCTGCGCGTCTGCTTTTTTCAACATAAATCAAAGGCATGTGATTGGTGCACGGCAGCGTCCAATCCTTGTCATTTGCATAAATCAAAAAGAAAAAAAAAAAGCTGAGTATTGACATGCGTGCTTATGCCTGTAAACCTGAAGCAAGTGGGCGACCATCATCAAGGTGCTAAGCAAACAAAACACAGCCTGATTAGAATGGTTCTTCGTGCATTCATTTTCGACGATAAGAATAAGACAAAAAGATTTTGCCTTGGTGCAGTACTAGATCTCATTACATCATAGCAACATTTTGGTCCAACATAAAAGGCCTTTTCACTCTAGCGTCAGCCCAGTATGAAGAGTGGTCCACGGCAAGCGCAAAAATGGGTGGAGCCTCGTAATCTTACGTAGATGCTGTCAGGAATTGAAAAAGCTGCAAGCATTTTTACAATATTCCCAAGCACCAGTGCGTTTAATTTTGATTGTTGTACAAGAAAACTGCGACTTTTCCTATTTTAAGGAGTAGGTGGCATTTTAATAGCCGTGTAAAGAGTTTTGCTAGTTTCGATGAGAAGGTGAATACTGTTTTGTTGCTGTTCGTGAACTAAATTTCCACATAAATGAACCATCCAAGTACCATTTAGCCTAGTAAGCAGACTTATGACAATCATTTTTTGAGTGTCCCAAAGCTTGCGAAACTTAAAAACAGCACATTTTTCCAAGTTTCGTCGGCCGTGATTTGTGTATATCCGTCCACCGAAACAGCCTGATAGCACAGATATAAGTACGCCTGTCCCTTTTCCTTCCGTTGTTGACATCAGCGCGGCGGCGCTGTGAAAATAGAACAAGTCTAAATTTTGGGCCCCGCCCCTCGGGGGCGCTCACTTTTGCTTAGAAACCCCTCCAACATACACAATGATTGGGTTGCCGCTAAATCCTTCACACCAGGCTGACGCTAGTTTGAAACGGCCTTTAGACTTGATGCACACTGGTTTGATGGGGTATTGAAAGCAATCTGTCTTGTCTAAGGTGAAACTTTGGTGTTTATTCAGTTACATACTGACACATTTTGAAAATTGTTGAACATTTTTAACAACAACGCAGATGATAAGAATTAAAGCACACTTGTTTTGCTTAAGCGTATTAAAGACTTCTGCGCATCTTATGTTTGTTAAGTTTACATGTAATGTTGACGTTGCTATAAGAAAATTTAACATATAAAACAAACAAGAATAATACTTAATCACTATTTTTTTTTTATCTGAGACAGAAATCCAACTTACATATTTCTGTGTTTATTTTGAAAAATATTAAAGATAAAAGTACTTCGTCAAATCAAACAATAACAATTATTTTGCTTGAGCACATTCGAGACTGCAGTTTGTGCTTCATTCTTTTACATAAAGACAAAATTGTGAATATGTTAGTGACAAAATTTAAATATAATAACCAAAGCACAGTTACTTGCTAGTTGTCATCTCAAAGTGGAAAAAAAAATCATTCCTATGCATCCTTAAAAATTATTCTGCTTGTTTCGAATCCACTAATAGCTGCGATGCTAACGTAACCTTCACACGAAAGGTTTCATTTGCATGCATGCAAGTCATGAGTTTTCATGTGCTTGTCTCATTTTTGCACCTACACTGTGTTCTTGTTAAAGTTGCGCGCGTGTGTGCGTAAATGTAAGCGCACATCTTCAGGCCGTGTCCTTTTAAAGGGCAACATGACTAAGGCTAGCGGACACATTCATCTGGGGCTCGCCGTTGTCTCTTTACCTGATGCGGTATCTCCACATTTATTAGACTGACTCATAAAAGAGAGAGTCCATCGGGCATCATGAAGTGCTTTAATGCAAACTCTTTCATTTTCAGTAACCTCTCAATAATGTTATTTAGCTAGGAGAAAATAATAATGTGTCCAATGAGACAGGCGTTTTATTCCTGATTGCGTTTTAAAATATTTTTATCACACGTAATAAAGATGACAAACTATTAGGAACTTATAATAACTGCAGCATTTCAGAAAAAAAATAGCTCATCTGTCTTAAAATTGATGTCGAACTAAAATTCCAGAGACGATACGGAATTAGATGGAGTAAAATAATAGCATAGCTGCCTTGAATCAAACTAATTGTTTGTCTTTTGGTTGCTATTCGGATACTATGAACCGTAATAAAAATGGCAACTAATGGTTCATAGACATAAAACAAAACTGATTATTTGTTCTTTGGCTTATGTTGAATCCATTTTTCGATGGCACTGCTAATCAAAGCAGTAGCATTGCCGAATTAATTATTTTCTATTTTTCTAGCGCATAGCTAGCTTCATTAGTTATTCTGTTCGAAAGTTGCAGTTTTAATTTGGTTGATAGTCACATGAGATGATCTGCATACTGATTTTCGTAACTCATTTTTTGAGATGTTTCATGAATTGGCCTGATTATTGGATTAGCGTACTCGTGGTTGCTTTAAAAGTAAACGTTAGTTGAGCACGAGGACTGACAGTGCAAGCCTTAATGGAGAAAAGAAAGACTTTATTGTAAGCAAGATCAATATTAACAAGAATCAATCACAAATGTTTGGCCGGGAACAATAAACCCCAATGTAAACATTGTTTTCTAACTTTGTATAGTCTGCAAATGCATTGCAACTATCGATTATTCAAGTAATCGATTAATCTGTAATTTAGTTAGTCCGAATAATCGAGTAATCAGATGAGGAACATTGATGTGTTCCGAATATATTTTAGGAAATATAAAACAAAGGCTTGCTAAGATTGCACTTTCAAAAGAGTATTAAATTTGAATAAAAAATAAAATGGCATAAACTAAATTATGCAGAATTGCACTTTCTTTTCACAAGAGCAGTTCATGATTTTAAAGATAAATGAAAATACCACAGTTTAGCCTCAAACGGTTTAAATAAATTTAATAAATGAGGATCGACGTACAACAAAAGAACAATTGGCTAACTTGAATCGCAAAGTCCACCAGCTTAAATGTTATAAAATGCTAACTTTTTTTTTTTTTCAAAATGCTCTTAACAACTCATTCAAACACATATTCCCACAAAAACTGCTAAATATACCTCTAAACTAAATGATGAATGTATAAGCAATCATATTAGCTCAATCAAAAACTTCCACCTATATATTGGTCTTAACAGGGAGCAGCTGGATCCAGCCATGTTAGCTGAGTGATGTCATATTCACTGTTGCCACTAGAGGGCAGTGTATCTATCCAAGTCAATAAAACTAAATGCAAACACCTTCAAAACAAGCTACTACAACACCACTCTAATTAAACGAATCTTCAAAGCAGCAAAATTGGATTCGAAAGCTTTTTTCTACTCAAATTACTCGAGTTAATCGATTAATCGTTGCAGCACTAATTCTAATTAAGGCTGAAGCTATCGATTATTTTAGTAGTCGATTAATTGATGAACCATTAGTTCGAATAATCGAGTAATCGGATAAGGAACATGAAAAATTAAATTACCTGAGCTGAGCCTCAAACGGTATAAAAAAATAAAGGAGGCTCTATGTACAACAAAAGAACAATTGGCTAACGTAAATAGCAAAAGTCCGCTAGTTCAAATGCTATTAAATGCTAACTTTTTAACAGTGATCTTAACAAATGGTTCAGACACATATTCCCACAAAAATAGGCTAAATATACCGATAAACTAAATTACAAATGCATTAAAAAAACATTAGCTCAAACCAAAACATAGCTTATGTTGGTCTTCACAGGGAACACCTGGATTCAGCCATGTGAAATGAGGCAGACTAGAAAGCATTGTATCCACCCAAATCAATAAAACTAAATGCAAACACTTTCAAAATAAACCATTACAACGCCACTTTAATTAAACGAGTACTCGAAGCAGCAAAATTGAATTTGAATCTTTTTTTTCTAATCAAATACTCGAGTTAATCGATTAATCATTGCAGCACTAATTCTAATTGATTACTACATTACATTACTACATGAGAATGAAATGCTAACATGCCAATAGTTGATATTTTAACACTGGAAGTCCCAGGTATTTTTGGGCTATAAAGAAAGACCTGAAAGGCGTCGAATGACCCCAAACCAAACTGAGTACTTGGCTTTGTGAAACCCTAGACCACTTAAACAAGCAATCCAGCAGACAACCACCCCCTACACACTCCAGTGGAGTTGCTGCTGAGGTGTGAAGGGGGGTTTTGCTCTGGATAGCTGCAATTAGCATCTTGAATATTTGCAAATCCAGGGCTCCCTTGGCTTTGTCAAACAAGAAGGAACACAGAGATGGCCAGTCGCCGTGTTCTACAATATGATTGACATGGCAGCACTGAATGCATATGTGTTGTATCAGCCTTGCACTGGAAGGCAAGGGAGAAGGGTGGACTTCTTGGTGGGTCTCATGTTAACGCAAAGAAGGCGCAGAAGCAAAAATTGCTCCAGCAACAACCTCAAACACCAAGCCCCGGGAAAAGGGCGAAGTGTCATACGTCACCACATAAAAAATGTTTTGTTTTTTATTACACCATCCCTTGTACTGTAGGCAAACTGCAGCTTTTGGCATATGAAAAAAGGTTGTCCGCCTGATTGCCTGCTTGAGCGGTCCACTGTCCAACAAAGCCAAAGCGCCCTGCCCTGCAAACACTCAGGTTGCTAATTGGAGCAATCTAACCCTGTGGTTATGCAAGTGTGAATGGGAATGACTAATGAGGATCTCAATGCTCACAAAAGATATGCTGATGAGGGCCAGAAGACCCTTCTCTGGCTATAAAAGAGATTTGCCTCAACTGATCCACCCTTGGTAGTTCTAGTAGTGAATGTATGATAAGGTGAAGCGAGATAGAAAATTCAAATGGTCTAGACGTCAATAGGTAAATGGTGTTATACTTGTATAGCGCTTTTCCACCTTTCAAGGTGCTCAAAGCGCTTTACACTACATCGCCATCTACCTACTGGTGACACAGCCCCAGGAGCAATGTGGGGTTCAGTATCTTGCTCAAGGATACTTAGGCAAGTTGATCAGTGCAGAGAATCAAACCCACAACCTCTGAGTTGGGGGACAACTACTCTACCACTGAGCCACACCATCCCCACAATAGGGGTGGGAACCCCTGGGTTGCATTACACATTTAGACATCTAGCCCTGTCAATGGCAGCAAATGAGTTAACGTAGACACTATTCTAGTGGAAAATTATGTCTAGTGGAAATGTTGCTAAGAACCTGTGGTTTCTTTAGTAAATAGTAACATATTTTTAAAATGATATGTATTTATACAAATTTATGACCATATTTTATGTTTTGCCCTTCTATAGTTGAGTACCATTTTGAATAAAATTATTTCAATTTGTCTCCAACCCTGATGCGTCGGTTGTCTATCAACCCGGCACCCTGAACCCCTGCTGCCCTTTCTCGGAGGCCACTGTCATAACTCTAAACTATGTATGAATAAATCATGAAGTCAACCTCTTGGACGAGGTCAATTGGTGCCAACCAGCGGTTGGTGGAATATGTCACATTTTCACAGATGAGAAATAAACAATAGACAGCAAAGGTGTGGGAATGCTATTAAAAGCAAGTCAAATCCTTAAGGGAACAATGCGGAAACAATAGTCTTGTCTTTTAGCGCTAACGGATGTTCTGTGAGCTATCGTAACAGTAGGTAAAGCATTAGTACGAAGTTGCGGCTGTGGAAAAAACAAGAAAATATGCACACGATTCACACATTTTTGTTGTTTCCAAATATTTTATGTTATAGTACATTGTTTTAAGTAATATTTAAACATTCTTAGTTGGTATAGATGTCTTAAAGTGTCTGTATGACCCGTTTTTTTTTGTAGGATAACAAATGCTAACATGATATCATTAACTCATGTATTGTTTTGTAGAAATGGGGACATTATCAATGCTTTATTTCAAGTTGAATTGATAGCTCAATCAAATTTAATGACTTAACCTGACCATACTCTGCTGGAATCCCGGCCAATATCATTAACTTTTATTCAATAATTTATGTATTTCTATCACGCATTACATGAGAGCAAGGTTCACACTGAATTGTAGGCCATGGACAAATGGAGCGTATAAAAGCCAGGGCTCAGAGGTCAAATTGGCATGATAGATGAGGCAATGGTATAGTCTATGAGGCACTTGGCTATACAATGGAAGCTTTTTTGGGTTGGGTTAATGCGGCATTTCATCACTAAGCCACTGAATTATACAATTAATGCTATTCCGTAAAAGTGCTTATTTCACACTGGAACTTGAGTTCATCATGTCATTAGTGGAGAAATTCAGTGTCGGGTTGGTTATTGTATTAATTAGCCCCACTGTGTGGAAGGTGCAGGGCAGAAGTGCTATATGATTCAATCACAGACACATTGTCAGAGACTCCGGTGCACACAGGAAGTTGCCAGCATTGAATTAAACCATTAAATCATAGTACTGCTTCGAGTCCTGTTTGTGTTCCCTTTAAATAATTGGCTTGAGAAATTGTCAGCAACTAAGCTCAAAGTGATAAATATTTGAAACAGGCACCATCAGGATATTAGACAAAGAACAATATCTAAAAAGAGCAGCGGTGGAGTCAATCCACTCTGGTTTCCATGGCAACCCTCTCCTTCACATGCGCGACGGCGCTCGTCCGTTTGTTGCGAGATCATTAGGACACAACAAGCCCGCTATGGTATTTCCACTAAAGGTCATGGTGCGTATGTTGTGTTTTTATGACAGGAAGTAGCTACAATTCACGTATAGGTTCCGATCAATATGTGCGTACGGTTCAGTGTGGCGCATTGTTTGTGTGGATGCACAACACGATTCAAGAGGTAAATAATCGAGGAAACAGTCGCCATTGTCTTGTTTTGTTTACCCTTATGAGAAAAAAAATTGTACTGTAATTTTTGGACTATAAGCAGTTACTTTTTTCCTTCAATTTGAATCCTGTGGCTTATATAGTCTAGTGCAGCTTATTTGTTGATTTATTAGGATTAATAGGTAACACTTCATTGGACAGTGGCGTCATAAAACTGTCATAAGACCATCATAATTTTGACATGACACTATCATGGGCATTACTGAATACTTATGATAGATGTCATTAAGTGTCATCCGGCAAATTATCTAACTAACTTCATTTATGTCCTGCTCGGATCTTTTACATCCATTCAAATGTGTGATAATTTGCTAGATAACGCTAAATAACATCTGTTATAAGCATTCGTCAATGCTCATGATAGTGTCGTGTCATAATTATAATTTTCTAATGACAGTCTTATGGCACCACTGTCAATTAAAGTGTTATCAAATACCATAACTAGCAGTTAATGAAACAATTGGAACAGTAACTGAATAAATAATTAGCAGAGATCATGAATTTTGATCTATAGCGCTGCAATGCATGCTTGGAGGCATGTTGGATGACAACAATGTTAACAGCAGGTGGCAGCAGAGGTTGACTGTCTCCCCCAAGGGAGCAGTGATGGACAAACGAAGCTTCTTAAAGCAACAAAGCTTTGCAGCCAATTGGTTCAAAGCTACACGTTGGTTCAGTTGGTCTTTTGACAGTTGTACGATGCTTCTGTCTAGTAGAGTGTTACCGGTTAATATCTTTTGGTGTAAATATCCCAGAATACAGTGAAGACAACTGTGGTTTATAGTCCAGTGCGGATTATCTATGAACAAATGTCATTTTCGTGTCAAATGTGGTGGGTGGCGGCTTATAGTCAGGTGCGCCTTATAGTGAAAAAATTACAGTAATTTAACAACAGAGGAAGCTATAGATACTAATATTTGTACCGATACGGCAGTAAAATGGTGTCATAGATATCGAAGCATGCAAAGAAATAACGTGCTCATGATCTAGTTTCCAACCGCTGGTCTCCTGACCCAAGATGGCCGCTAACTATACACAGTGCTACTGTGAATTTTTTAAATGGGTTTATCACGAGAAAACGTCCAATCCATTTGAAGTGGGAGAATGGCAACGAAGTAACGTTTGTTCATTCGCAGCAAATTAAAAAAATTTTCATTCGCTGCTAACCCTCCCACTTCAAATGGATTGGTTGTCGAACAGCCGCTGTGTTATTTCAAGCCAGGATAGTAATTAATTTCCAGCCAAAAAAATGTGTATAGCGGAACACACTCAGGTGACTTGAAGTTCCGCTCTGAGACCTCCAATTTGGCCAAATTTAAAAATTGTCCTACAGTATAAGCATGTGTGATACATCATTGGAAAGATTAAAATCGTTATTTTCTGGAGGATGAAAATTTTGCTAACAGGAGGGCATTTTTTGACACGTAGGTGAAATCAGATGAGTGAAAAATAGACATTTTTGAGACCTTTGAAATTTTCTTTAAGTTTCTCATTTTCAATGAGATATTATCACGTACTTACCTTGTTTTGATCCAAAAACTCTGTGTAGCATGTTTAACCGAGTGTCAAGACATAGTTGTGAATGGCCACAGCCGGACTTTGTGGAGATTTTATGGGTGAAACACGGTAATATAACAAGGGTCACGATGCAGAAATCACAGACATCAAGGAGTGGTCGAGATTTTCTTTTTCAAACATTTACCCTTTAAAACGTTTTTTTGTTTTGTTTTGTTTTGTTTTGTTTTTCAATTCTTTGTTTGGATCAAATATTTATAATCTAAAATATTGGGGAAAATGTGACAGTAACAAAAACAATGCAATTAAGCGATAGTTATGAGGTAGATATCCGTGACTTTTTTTACAGACGCCATTTTTTTCATTGTGATGTAATTTGTTTAAAAGTTTAAAATATGCAAGTGAATAATTAAAAAAAAAAAAAAAAAACTAAATATTAGACATTAATTAAGGATTCTAAGCTGCAAATGATAGACATTTTGAATAATAAATATAATTACTTACCTTCTTTTAATGGTTGGGTTAAAACAAAAGCAGTTGCACGGTGTCTAAACGGGGGTCTCCAGGGTAAAACGGACAAATTAAAAACAGTACGGGGACATAATGCGCCATGAATCTGATACGGCAGCATATAGACATATTGTTCTATCAAACACAACAGTTCTTTTGGCTTAAAATACAGCAGCTTATTTTAAAGAGGGATGCAAGAGCAGAAACTGCTTTTTCAGCCTCATCTGGGTTTTCTGCCATATATATTTTTTATTTTAAACTGTGGTATTGGTATCAAGTGACACCACACACTAATGTGAGAATCGGTATCGGGAGCTAAAAATAGTATCGGTGCAACATCAATAAAGCTGAAATGATTGGAATTGAATTTTAAGTAAATAATGTTGTAGTTTGGAAATACTATTGACAATTTTATGAACAAATATATGTATATAATTTTATGTGAATCATGTTACATCAAAAGGAGAAGTTATAATTTTCCACAGCTAAAAAAAACACCAAAATTCAGCTTTTATTTTGAAGAATAGAAAACTCAATTTTTGACTAAAATGTAATTTAGTTTTCAGTGTATCGTGATGCAACATTATGAGAAAAAAAATATTTTAACCTCATAATCATTTTGCATATGAATGATACTTGAGAAAGACTTTTTGAGCACCAAATTAATTTTTATACAGAAGATACTTACAGTACATCCGAAACAAATGACTATAGCAATATATTTCAGAGAAAAAGCATTCTATTTTGCCTCATTCAAATCTTAATATCTGAACATGTAAATATGTAAACTAAAGTGCGATCACATTCATAAATGAATGGCTTCTGGTTTTCGAAATGTAAATTAACCAATCTATCGTGATAAAACAACAAAATTGCAATAACTGCATTAACCATCAAAGTGAAGTTTAACTGTAACTGTAGTCTTGAAACAACTCTGAATTAGGAAAAACATTGCAACAAAATAATGCAAACTGGTTAAACTTGAGAGTTGCTGAGATCTGTCATGACAGAGCATCGCTTCAATGATATCTGGCGCCATCTAGCGTTGTGAATGGGAAGAGTAGCTGAGAGCTGTCATGACAGAATCGCTTCAATGATATCTGGCGCCATCTAGCGTCGTGAATGGGTATAATGTCTAGACCGCGAATATAAGACAACCCCCTCTTTTTCAGTATTATTTCAATGCAAGGTCTTATATTCGGGCCAATACGATAGTTTATGAGAAAAGTAGGGAGGTCAAACGATTAAAATTTTTAATCGAGTTAATTACAGCTTTAAAAAATTAATTAATCGTAATTAATCGCAATTCAAACCATCTATAAAATATGCCATAATTTTCTGTAAATTATTGTTGGAATGGAAAGATAGACACAAGACGAATATATACATTCAACATACGGTACATAAGTGCTGTATGTTGTTTATTATAACAATAAATTAACAAGATGGCATTAACATTAATAACATTCTCTTAAAGCGATCCATGGATAGAAAGACTTGTAGTTCTTAAAAGATAAATGTTAGTACAAGTTATAGAAATTTTATATTAAAACCTCTCTTAATGTTTTCGTTTTATTAAAATTTATAAAATTTTCAATCAAAAAATAAACTAGTAGCTCGCCATTGTTGATGTCAATAATTACATCATGCTCACTCATGGTACTAACCCATAAAATCAGTTGGACCCAAACGCCAGCAGAGGGCGCCAAACACCAAAAAACAAGTAACAAGCGGACATTACACTGTATTGTCATTTTAGTCTGTTTGAGCGGGGCATGTGCGTTAATTGCGTCAAATATTTTAAAGTGATTAATTAAAAAAATTAATTACCACCCCTTATTAGAAAAAGGCAACATTTACATGCATAAATTCGACATCTATCTTTCTATCTGGCATTAGATCATTTTTATATCATAAAAAAGTCACAATTTTACAGGATTTTTTTTCATTTTATGTTCCGATTTTAAGAAAATAAGAGAAAACTAACATAAGAATTCATAACTATAACAATAAAACTGTACCCAAATATTGTTGCGATATTAAATAAGCATAAATGAAAAGTTGCAATTTCACATAATTTTTTAGAAAATAATTGGCAAAGCAGATCAGACTGTACGAGCCCCTCCTCCTCTCCCAGCTTTACCTACTTATTTAGATTAAATTAGGCCATAGTAAGCATCAAAAGAATGATGCGGTACACTAGGGGGCGCATCGCCGTGCGCATGAAATCGCCAGTGTTGGCTGGCCACATCAGAACGCCTCCAGGAAACAGGTCAGTGCACAAAAGGAGAGCGACGAGAGGGAGAGCGAGAGAGAGGAGGAACGTGGGGGGGTTGGCGATAGAAGTTGACAAGAACTGAGCTGCAGTGTTCTTGTCGAGAGCAGCTGCCGGAAGGACAGCTCAAAGGAGGATGGGGAAAAAAAATCAAGCCAGCGTGGCCGCCAGTCACATCTCCCACAAGTCCTTTTTTACTTTTAATATAGCCGACAGTCACCACGATGATATCCAACAACCTAGCACTTCACTGCCTTGTGATATGATGGACTACTAGATGATAATGAAACAATTATGATCATTTTCTTTAATTATTCAACCATTAAAGGGCACTCATTTAACTAATTGGCTAACATTGACGGCGGTAGACGTCTCTTCCCAAGTCAAAATGTACTGGACGTCTACCGCCGTCAATGGCACTCAAACACATACATTCCCCGCCACTCTTCCCGGTTTAAATGAATTGGACGTCTATCACTGTCATGACATGTATTAGTTAAATACTATTAAGAAAATTTAAAAATCAACTTTAGAGTGGTACTTGGGTCAGAAACCAGTGTGTACTTGTTTCTATTAATTTTAATTTTGTTTTTAATGACATTGTATTAGTGTATACTCGATGTGCAACAAATAATCGATTACTGTAATTTTTGGACTATCAGCCACTACTTTTTTCCTTCATTTTGAATCCTTCGGCTTATAGTCCAGTGCGGTTTATTTTTCAATTTATTTGGGTTCCTAGGCAATGCTTTATTTGACAGCGGTGTCATAAGACTGTCATGAGACCGTCATAATTATGACATGTCACTATCAGGGGCATTACTGAATGCTTATGTCATTAAGTGTCACCCGGCAAATTATGTCTTTAACTCCATTTATGTCCAGCTTGGATCCTTTACATCCATTCAAATGTGAGATAATTTGCCGGATATCACTAAATTACATCTTTTATAAGCATTCATAAATGCTCATGACAGTGTCTAGTCATGATTATGATTCTCTAATGACAGTCTTATGGCATCACTGTCAAATAAAGTGTTACCAAATATCATAACTAGCAATTGATGAAACAACTGGAACAGTAACTGAAGAAATAATTAGCACAGAACATGAATTATGATCTATAGCGCTGCAATGCATGCTAGGAGGCATGTTGGACAACAGCAGTGTTGACAACGAGTGGCAGCAGAGGTTCACTATCTTCCCCAAGGGATCAGTGATGACTAAATGAAGCTTGTCGAATCAATGAAGCTTTGCAGCCAAGTGGTTCAAAGCTTCATGGTGCTTCATTTGGTCTTTGTGAGTTGTTTGATGCCGCTGTCAAATAAAGTATTAGCGGTTAATATCTTTTGGTGTAAATATCCCATTATACAGTGAGGACAGCTGTGGCTTATAGTCACGTGCGGCTTATCGATAAAACAAGAAATACCGTTTCGTGCCAAATTTGGTGGGTGGCGGCATATGGTCGGGTACGCGAAAATTACGGTACTCGATGACTAATTGATTCGCAAATTAATCGACAACTATTTTGGTCAACGATTAATCGATTAGGACCTTCTTCACCTTAAACCTGTCTAAATTCTTGAAATTCTAACATATATAACTTCTCAGTTGTAAGTTTTATCAGATTTATTTATTATATTTTTGTTAAGTCCCAGTAAGACATGAACCAAAATCTGCTTTTATTTTGGAAAACAACAATTCACATTTTTGCCAATTTTCCGGACATTTTACTGTCTAAACTAGCTTCTTGATAAAGCTGCAAGAACTAATTGATTAAATCGACTAATAAATTAGTTGCCAATGAATCTGATAATCGATACAGTTTAAGGAAAGTTTCTGTATCACTTTCATCGAAACTAATTATCTTTGAGGAGGGTGGCAACAACCCTGCCACACACAAAAAAAAACTACAAATTTGCTGACTGTTTAACGGCATACGTCACTTCCACCATTCCCCATTCATTACAAAGACGGAAGTCGATGGGAACGCTTTCGCACAAATTCTGCAAAGATGGCAGAGCAACAAAAGAGACAAAAAGTTTTGTCCGAGGAGGAAAAAAATGGGAGGCTACCAGGGTATGCAGAAAAAACATTGCTCGGCTTTCAATCGCTGGCTGGCATGACCCCCCACCCCCCAACCAAACTCGTCAGCGCTGACGAGTTCGGTGGGGTGGAGGGGTTAGCCACACTAAGCCACACGGTTGCTAACCGTCAATTGCTATTGTTTAGCCACAACTGGATTCATTACCTTATTACTATTCATCCTTTACACAGCCACTGGAAGCAGAAATGTTGTTTAATCCATCTGCAGGCGACCGAGAGATCGATATTTGATTGATTGATGATTTTACGACACTGTACGGGTGTGTGCTGGACCTCATGGGAAACGCAGTCTCCCTTAAGGCAAAACACTACCACTTCTGTCCACTGGTGTCGGTAAAAATCAACCAAAACTGAAACATTACCAAGCGTTGTTATAATTAATCGTCCGATTAATCGATTTTGAATATAATTGTTAGTTGCTGTACTAGTGTATACATTCATTTATAATTATATAAAAATCAAGTAATAATTCATAACTTAAAAACTAATAATATAATAAGAGTTGCTTTTATTCAATATATATCTAATATTTTTTAAATTACCAAAAATAGTCATAAAGGGTCTTTAGTGTCAAGTTTTAAATAACTGTCCCCTGTACTGACCACTGTCTCTGAAAGGGTTACAATTAGAATTTCATTTTTTGGTCTTGATTTCTTTGAGCTGATATGTCATTGAGCATTCTTAGCCTTTTTACTGGTTGGTTTACCTCTCAGTAACCACAAATGAAACCTAAGAGAGCAGCAAAATGCTCCTCAGGGCTTGTTTGGATGCCACAGACAAGGTCAAAATCCAAATAAAAAAAGGATTGCGGTCACTCTATCGAGTGTTGGCTGCTCCTGGATCAGTTCCATGCTAAACACCAAAGTGCCTTGGTCTTGTTGCTGTGGAAACGTAGTGCTTGAGCAGGGCAACCGTCAAATCTGTTCACAATGCTGATGATTGCTTTGTCACTGACATACGTGCGCGTGTGCTGATTCATCATTTCAGCACTTCTCAGGGTCAGTTTAAGTTCTGTTATCAATCCATCCAGCGAAGCTAAATGAGGTTGATTCTTGCGGGCGTCCTTCGCAAGTGTGCGCGCGTGTGACGAGGATGTCGCCATAGCAACAAGAATTGCTCTAATCCATATAGAGAAGGGTTTTACAGCAGGGGATGCATTTTAGTGTCTTGTCATGGAATTCCAGAGTGATGCAAGGTGGATGCTGTCTTTTATGTAAATCATTAAAGCTTCTAACAGAAAATCCAAAACGGTGAAATGTGATATTTCACATTACATTAAGGTTTAAAATTTTGACAAATTATGTAACGAAGATTTTAATCATTTTTTCAATCTATTTCTCGCAGCTTTAGTATAGTACCTCTTGAGAGCCGAAATCGTGTAATCATTTCTTGTTAGGGGAATCATTTTTGTATAATTTCTGACTAAAATATTGTTAGCGCTTGTGCTATTTTTGGACCATTTGCAACCAAATTTCTCTAAATACAAATATTGTATTTGTTTTTTTGTTTTGTTTTGTATAATTTACTACTAACTGCCTACTATTACTTTCAATGTTCTACTAAATTATTCTGTGTCCTGCTACAGTCCTGTGTAGGGATGTCCTGATCACATATTTTTGCATGTGAGTCCGAATCGCCGATACAGAGTCCCGATACTATATGTCAGTATTTCGAAAGATTTAAAAGAAGCATTATCTAAAGTAAATAACTTTTTTTTATTTTTTTTTTTTAACCCATTAGAACAAAGCTATCCTAACATTATAACCATATTTTGGGTTATTCGTACAGTGGTTTTAACAAATTGAAATAAATGTCAAAATCCCTTTTTTTTTTCCAAATCTGTAAAAATAAATTACATTCAAATGTTAAGTTATGCATTAAAAATAATGTTGGTCAACCAATAAATTGAGCTATCTTGGGTATGATTTTATTTCAGTAGTGTAAAGATATGTATATACCGTAACGAGTTCCGTTCGTGCACTGTCGATGTAACGTCAAGTCGGAATTAACCCTTTAAATACCTCAAAACACCCTGTAATTTAAAAAAAAAATCTTTCAAAAAGCATGTATTATACATCATTGTACTGACCTCGATGTTGGCGCCACATTAAGTCCTAGCTAGACAGTGAACTAAGCTCCAAATGACGATGTCAGAAGTCCGTGTGGTTTGCTGACTTTATTCAGCTGCTCATGACGTCGACAATTGGGCCAACACTGTACAATTGGGCCTTTAATTTACTCCAACATTTTTTGAGAACACAAACAACTTTCTCATGTTTTAATACTAAATTCTGCAAAATTGTGTTTCCTGTACAATCAGGGGTGAAAGTGGGCCAGAACGGTCAGGAACGCAGTTCCAGTATAAGATTCAGGACCGGAATGCTGTTCCGGTACACGGTGCTTTGATTCCGAAAATAAAATAATCAGTTTCCACCAATGTTTATAATTTATTTTATCCCATGGACGGCATGGAGGTTTCCACAGCTGCTGCAGTTACCTGAGTCTGACGATGACGAGTCACGTCAATGTGCGAATGCACGCAGCAAAGCAAAATGCCTGGACTAATTTATCTGTTCAATTGGCTGACATATTGACATGTGATCAGCAGAGATAGTTAGCTCTGATTGGTTCAAATGCTCATGTTTTCTGGAACACCAAAAAAAAATAAAAAATTTGCTCTGATGGGGAGGTTCAGAACATCTTAGCTGTCAATGTGCAATTTGGACTTATATTTGTTCAGTTATGGAAGGACACTTATTCATTTCCTTATGATTTGAAAAAGTTATTGTTTGTG
This sequence comes from Corythoichthys intestinalis, assembly GCF_030265065.1. Classification (NCBI taxonomy): domain Eukaryota; kingdom Metazoa; phylum Chordata; class Actinopteri; order Syngnathiformes; family Syngnathidae; genus Corythoichthys; species Corythoichthys intestinalis. The sequence goes on along the minus strand of NC_080405.1, from coordinate 48,177,818 downwards.
CGATCTTCAAAATATATTCCTTTTCACTCTGCATAATATGAGTTATTTGTACTTATTTTTCTGAATGTATGTTACTTATATCTTTATTATTATTTTTTTAAAACTAAATGTTTACATTAACTTCAATATTAATATACATCCTTAGTGTCAGGGGCGCGGGCAGGCAGGCAGGCTGTGTGGACCCAATTGCAGGGAAACAAAAGTGGCAAGGCAGGTGAACTCAAAAAACGTTTTAATTATAACTAACCAAAGGCACAAAGTACAAACAAAAGGACTGTGGATCAAAAAGGCAAGGTTCAAACAAAACTTACTTTACCGGAGGGACTAATACACGAGGGCTTGGAAAGGACTTCAACTTGGACGCAGACACTGACATTGACATAGACAATGACGCAACAAGGAGTGACAAGAAACTGGGTCATTATATACGCAGACAAGGGGTAACGAGACGAGGAACAGCTGGGTAACACAGGTGGATGCAGATTGCAGGATACACTGGGAAAACACACACAGGTGAGAGCAATGGGTAATCACAGGGACAAGTCACACAAGGAGAAACCAAACACAAAACCTAACACTTAGTTCTTAAGTAGTTAACATTGAGATTTGGCATTTAGTATGTGAGGAAATGAGGGAAAATAAAAATTAGGAGATTGAGGTTGGGGTTATTGCTGTTTTTTGTTAACTTTTATTTTGCAAATCATTGAAAAAATAAAATTTTGAATGAAAATCAGTTTTTGTATGTGTTATAGAAATAACTATGCTAAAACAGTTTTCTTTGCATTTCAGTAGTTTAAGAGGTTTGAAAAAAAAAGGATAAATAAATAAATAAATAAAATTTCTAGCTCCGTGGCGACCTTCACGTCGGGGAGTTCAGGCAAGAAATTCTAGCCACTTTCACCCCTGTGTACAATTCCCTACCAAATTCTTCCAAGGTATGCCGAGATGATGTGAAGGTGACCATTCCATGATAATTTATGTAAATGCAATCTTTGATCAGCCTAAACAGCAGCGTGAAAGGAGACGACGAGGCCCTACGGGTGGCACATTGACAAAAAACGGGTCAGCTAATTGGAACGGCTAAATTTATTTCACGCCAGTCACCTTCTCCTCGCACGGTGAGGACATTACAGAGTGTACATCAGTCCATAAGAACTCTATTGATAGTTCATTGACATAAACTGCCAAAAGGATTCAATATACTGCCATTTTTTCATGGTAGTACTGTACTGCACGTGAAATCCGATGACAAACGGCATTTGTTGTTTCTTGTGTTTTGTTGTTTAACAACTCAAACAAAGTTATAGCAACCTGAGTTTGAAGAGAAATAATCAAAGTTGTAATTATAAACTGCATGTAGTTGTAGACTCTCAGTGGAGTGACTGGAACAGTAAAACATTTTGTACGTGGACTTGAGAAATAATAGTCATTACTTGTTACGAGTGTGAGCGAGGATTTGCGAGGTAGACTTCATTGAGGGGCAGTCACATGTGACAAAGGCCTAATGGCTTTTCCCACAATCCTTCACTCTTTCTGCCAACGAGCGATTTAGCGCGCCCGACTTCTTTATTGCTCAAGATTACCTTGTCCCCCCCCTACCCTCCAAAATATATTTTGTGAACTTTTTTAGCTGCAAGAGTGAAGAAACATGGAAACACTATTTAGTAGAATTTTGTGCCAAAAAAGATGCTACGTTGTAGGTTCGGACAAGCAACGAAGGAGTGCAATGTGCAAGGGGAAAATGGGAGTCAGGCAAGAGGAACTGCTGCAAAATTAAATGTGTATTGATTTGACCAAAAAAATCTAGTGCAAACCTAAAACTGTTGCAAACAAAATTTACTTATCTAAAATGTCCATAAAGGAGGGACAGAAAAACAGACATCGAAATGACAAGCGAATCCTAATCAGATCAATATATTTAGTGGAAACAGTGCATCTGATCGTGATTAGAATCTGAACTTTGATCGGATTGGTATTGGGGAGTACAGTGGTACCTCGACATATGATCGCTTCGACACATGATCATTTTGGCATCCGACGTAAAATTTGACTCGCCATATATTTCCAAATCCGACGACATGCTCGAAAAACGCTGATTTATGACAGCTCCGCAGTTTCTTTGTTTTCCCGCAAGACGGACGCACAGCGTTTCTTGTGAAAGAAATAAACATGGGTTCTAAGAATGTTAGTGCAGGTGGTGGAAAAAGCAAAAAGGTGAAGCTTACCATTGAAATGAAGATGGAAATGATAGAAAAACATGAGCATGGTGTGCCGTCTGTGAACTGGCTCGACAATATGGCCATAGAATATATACAATCTCAACAGTCCTCCTCCGACTTCCGTTCGCCAGTCTTTATAAGTGAAGGTGACAAATATTATTGCCAGCCTCGTCAGGTTTTTAATCATTTATTTCAGAACTTGTGCAACACAACATGCCTAATGTCTGCCATAGCTGAACAAAGTGAAAATGAAATGTCCTCTCTTACTCTGTTGAAAAGGCTTGTGAATAAATGCTTAAATCCCTGAATTCTTAATTGATATGGACATAAAACAGTATTGATTCTTTGTAAATGGAGCAAAGACCCGGGCAGTTGGCATTTATATTATGTAAATATGTCCAATGTGCTGCGAGTCTTTAAACCACTGTAGCGCCGCCTTATCATCACAAAGAGCTTTTTCCGTTGAAAACTCTTGTGAATAAATGCTTAAATCCCTGAATTCATTATAGATATGGAGGTAAAACAGCCTTGATTCTTGGTTAAAAGCAAAAAAAACATGCAGTTAACATTTATTTCACGTAAATATTACGAACTATGACCCCTATGCCGTAGCGGCTTTTTTTTCCCATTGATTTTTTTCACAACGTTTTAAAATGCATGCATGGTACGAAAAATATATTACTTACCGTTAAAATATTTGACGCATTTAACGCATGCGCGGAATGACCCGCTCATGCATTGCCTCAAACAGATTACGATGACGCCGTTTTTTTGCACATTTAAAGCTAAGAGGCAGAGAAAGGCGAGTGAACACAGGCGTTCATTGGGCCGCGCCGTTTATTGGCATAAGCTTTGGCAACTCCTTCACAACATACATAAGTACTGTATCATTTAGTGAAACCACAACAAAAACAATATTCCTATCCCTAAAAAAAAAAAATAATAATAATGTTCACAAAAAGAAAAGCGCTTCAGTCTGTATTATTGAGGCCCTATTCTCACACAGTTAAACAATAATTCAAAGAGAACTGGCATTCCCTATCAAAATAGCTTTGCAAAATACACATAAAACTTACTCAGACTTTGGTCAAACTCTATTCAAACATTTCGTTTAGCTCAACAAATACACTGGATTGCAATATTCAATCACAATATACAAACGATCAGAGGTCTCGTACGTTGTGAAGCCAGCACTCAAATGACCGTGAAGTACAATGAATGGAGCAGTAAAAAGGAACTACGGCGTCACTCGAGGGACAAAACACATTCATTGGCTTGATTTCTAAGTAATGTAAAACTCGCCATTGACACCTTGTGGTGTATTTCAATCACTACCTTACGTAGTTAAAGACACTGTGGAAGAACGGCAGGGAGCCCATGTGACGTCACCGCTAGGCGATGTCAACAATGGCAAGCTACTAGTTTATTTTTTTGATTGAAAATTTTACAAATTTTATGAAAATTAAAACATTAAGAGGGGTTTTAATTAGGGCTGTCAAAATGATCGCGTTAACGGGCGGTAATAAATTTTTTAAAATTAATCACGTTAAAATATTTGACGCATTTAACGCACATGCCCCGCTCAAACAGATTAAAATGACAGCACAGTGTCATGTCCACTTGTTACCCGTGTGTTTTGTAGGGCTGTCAAAATGATCGCGTTAACGGGCGGTAATTAATTTCTTTAATAAATCACGTTAAAATATTTGACACATTTAACGCACATGCCCCGCTCAAACAGATTAAAATGACAGCACAGTGTCATGTCCACTTGTTACTCGTGTCTTTTGTAGGGTTGTCAAAATTATCGCGTTAACGGGTGTTAATTAATTTTTTTAAATTAATCACGTTAAAATATTTGACGCAATTAACGCACATGCCCCGCTCAAACAGATTAAAATGACAGCAGTGTAATGTCCGCTTGTTACTTGTTTTTGGTGTTTGGCGCACTCTGCTGGCGCTTGGGTCCAAATGATTTTATGGGTTTAAGCACAATGAGTGAGCATGGTGTAATTATTGACATCAACAATGGCGAGCTACTAGTTTATTTTTTGATTGAAAATTTTACAAATTTTAATAAAACGAAAACATTAAGAGGGGTTTTAATATAACATTTCTATAACTTGTACTAACAATTATTTTTTAAGAACTACAAGTCTTTCTATCCATTGATCGCTTTAAGAGAATGTTAATAATGTTAATGCCATCTTTTTGATATATTGTTATAATAAACATATACAGTATTTATTTACAGTATGTTGAATGTATATATCAGTCTTGTGTCTTATCTTTCCATTCCAACAATAATTTACAGAAAAATATGGCATATTTTATAGATGGTTTGAATTGTGATTGATTACGATTAATTAATTTTTAAGCTGTGATTAGTTTTAATATAAAATTACTATAACTTGTACTAACATTTATCTTTTAAGAACTACAAGTCTTTCTATTCGTGGATCTCTTTAACAGAAAAAAAATGTTAATAATATTAATGCCTTCTTGTTGATTTATTGTTATAATAAGCAAATACAGTACTTATGTACAGTATGTTGAACGTATATATCCGTCTTGTGTCTTATCTTTCCATTTCAACAATAATTTACAGAAAAATATGGCCTATTTTAGAGATGTTTTGAATTTCAATTAATTACGATAAATTAATATTTAAGCTGTGATTAACTCGATTAAAAATTTTGATCGTTTGACAGCCCTAGTTTAGACCTTTTCTCAGTGTTTTCTCAGCTGAACAGGCCAGGTTAAAATAATAATAATAACGTGCCAATTTCCAACCTCCCGTCACTTTCCCCGAGGTGGTAACCAGCTATGCATGCTGCCTTAAAAAAAGGAGCGTTTGTCGCCCTTCCCAAAGTGACAATAGACGTCCAATCATGAGTTTATTGCTGGTAGACATAGAAGTAGGAGGGTGGCAGCAAATGACTGTTCGTAAAATTGTAATTTTCATACTAAACTGAAAGATTGTGCACATTTCTTGTGCAATTTCGCAATATACAATCCACCCTAACGACTCGCCTTAAATCTGCTCTCAATAGACTCCAGCTGCTCATGTCAGCAAGACATTCTCATGATATTGCACCCGAAGAAATGCCTCATTAGATTAATTACCCTAGACCGCGGTCAATAAAGCTGATGAAGTTACACACGATCAATATGACCCGCACGAACAACATGCTAATCTGCTGACCCTAGAGTAACGCTTGAGAAACGGCCCGCAACCTCGGATGGTTTGAAAAATACTTTTTCATGTGTTTACCACAACCGATAGCAGCACCAATGACGACAACAACGACAGTCTTCTCAGCGCTCGGTGCATAATGAATGTTACATGTTGGAAAAAGCCACTTTGGCGTCCGGGCCGGGGCACGGCTCGTAAATTATACAGCAGCGTTGATTTTTTGCAAAGTCAGCTGAATGGAGGGCAGAGCACGAACCATGTGAATGCAAATGCAGATTAGCGCCTACATGCCGGATACTTGATCTGGAAGCAAAACCGCAAGGTGACTGTGTGCTTGTCGAGACATGAAGGCCTTGTAGACTAACAATATGGAAATATTAGTGAATGAGGAACATAAAATTTCGTACTCGCGATGTCACGATGGAATGAGAATATGCCTATCATAGGCGGAGTTTGACTTCTGTCAAACATGTTGATGACCCCGAAACACAGTGTCAGCAAAAAAATTAAATTAAAAGATATCTGCTAGTTACTAGCCGAGCCCTTGCTCATAAATACTGTCATCCCAGCTATGTGTGTGTGGGTGTGCGTGCGTGTGTGAGCATGCGTTTTTCTGTGGAGAAGTAGACGCCGATTTGCCAAGTTTTTCCAGTCACTCACAGCCTTGCGAACATAGGCGGATCTTCTATTCAGGCGAAGTAGGCGATCGCCCTAGGCCCCCAACCAGTCTGGGGCCCCCATCCAGCTGCCCTTGCCCCAACGAGCAAGGGCTCGGGCCTTGGCTTGGGCTTACCGCCGTTAAGCTTAGCTTAGCTCCGTTTAGCATCGCTTAGCTCCTCTTAGCTGTTCGTTAGCTTCACTTAGCGCTCCTGTGTTTTTCACCCCACTAAGCTCGCTATTTTTACAGCTCACTTGCTACTTTGCACGTCGGCTATCGTTTATTTCGAACACATGAGCGAATGTGCTCTCCATGAGAGCCAAAGTGCAGTGAGGGAGAAGTTGAGAACAGGCCGGACGGCGCTAATGCCTCTTTTAACTTTCTTCTACGTCTTCACACCGAACATAAAATACACGACAGCACACTCTGTGGCGAAACAATGCAGTACAGTTCCAATCAGTCATACAATAACACTCAACAGCTGATAAACAGCATTTGATAAAAATTGTATCTATTAGTGACACCCCAAGCAATGACGAAGAATGTTTTTTTACGGAGTGTAAAGCTTTCGGTTAGCGGTTTAGCGAACGTACTTCCGGTGAACATTTCAAAATAAAAGCACGTCATGTTCGTCATATAAATAACGATTTCTGGAGTTAATCCCACATACTTCAGAATTAATATTATAATAATTTGAGTAAATACTACAGAATACAGATACTACACTAAGAATAGCTTTCAAATGACACTCTTTATGACAAATATGATTGGCAATGAATAATTATTATCACTATTATATATAGTAGTATACTATAATAATAATGCTAGAATTTTTTTAAAGAATTTTTTGAATAATGCTGGAAAGGCAAAGTCATTTTTCTAGGGCTGTCAAATTTATCGCTTTAACGGGCATTAATGAATTTTTAAAATTAATCACGTTTAAATATTTGACGCAATTAACGCAGATGCCCCGCTCAGACAGGTTTAAATTACAGTACAGTGAAACGCTCACTTGTTAATTGTGTTTTATGGAGTTTTGCTGCCCTCTGCTGGCGCTTGGGTACGACCGATTTTATAGGCTTCAGCACCCATGAGCATTGTGCAAGTAATTAATGACATCAACAATGGCAGGCTACTAGTTTATTTTTTTTATTGAAAATGTTACAAATTTTATTAAAACGAAAACATTAAGAGGGGTTTTAATATAAAATTTCTATAACTTGTGCTAACATTTTTCTTTTAAGAACTACAAGTCTTTCTAGCCATGGATCGCTTTAACAGAATTTTAATAATGTTAATGCCATCTTGCTGATTTATTGTTATAATAAACAAATACAGTCCTTATGTACCGTATGTTGAATGTATATATCCATCTTGTGTCTTATCTTTCCATCCCAACAATAATTTACAGAAAAATATGGCATATTTTATAGATGGTTTGAATTGTAATTAGTTGTGATTAATTACTATTAATTAATTTTTAAGCTTTAATTAACTCGATTAAAAATTTTAATCGTTTGACAGCCCTATATTTGTCTGAATCTGTTTACTTCCGTTCTTTTGCACTAGTAAATGCTATCAGAATTCAACCTCATTATTTATTTGTGATTAATTATTGTGTTTTTCATGATTATTTGTACTTCAAACCAAAATGGTTTTGTGAATTAATAAGCGTCAACAAAAATTTCATTGCTAAATGAGTAAAAAAAAGAAAATTATTAGATTTGTCGATTAATCGTAAAACTAGTCGGCTGACTAATCAGGAGAAACATTTTTTCATTTAGGACAGCCCTAGTGTACAGGAACATATTTCCTCCATACCCTTCTCACCTTTTTAATCCCTGACCCATGAAGAGGGCCCCTGGATATGTTCGCCTTCGGCCCCAAAATTGCAAAGTCCGCCACTGCTTGAGAAACGAATCCTCGCCGTGGTGAGTTTGAAAATGGCGACAGGTAAAACAGGAAACGGCATCCTTTTTGACTGAATATTCCAGCATGGAATATTTATTATAATTAGGGCTGTCAAACGATTAAAATTTTTAATCGAGTTAATTACGTCTTAAAATTTAATTAATCGTAATTAATCGCTATTCAAACCATATATAAAATATGCCATATTTTTTCTGTGAATTATTGTTGGAATGGAAAGATAAGTATAAGTTAAGTACAAGAAATTTTATATTAAAACCCCTCTTAATAATTTCGATTTATTAAAATTTGTAAACATTTTCAATCAAAAAATAAACTAATAGCTCACCATTGTTGATGTCCATAATTACACCATGCTCACTCATGGGTCTTAAAGCCATAAAATCAGTTGGACCCAAGCGCCAGCAGAGGGCGCCAAACACCAAAAAACAAGTAACAAGCGGACATTACACTCTGCTGTCATTTTAATCTGTTTGAGCGGGGCATGTGCGTTAATTGCGTCAAATATTTTAACGTGATTAATTTAAAAATTAATTACCGCCCGTTAACGCGATAATTTTGACAGCCCTTATAATAACACATTGAAAATGAGCGTTTATGTTTAAAATCATTTTTTAGGGGAATTATAAATCAGGCAGCTATGCTTTTGGCCAAAATCGTCGTCCATTGAATATGGTACACCCAGTTGTGGCTCTGTTGTACAATTAGTGGGATAAACCATTTTAGTGGTGCTCTCCAGCGTTTCATGGTCCACATCTTCAATCCTTGGTTCTCGTTAAGTAGTTGTTCTCGCTTTTGAAAGTTTCGGTTTGAAAAAAAAAAGTATATCTGTCTTGCTTTTTCTGTCCTCAGGTAGTTTTTTTGGCTAAGCAAAGCAAATGTCTCATAGTGTCTCAGGTGCTAGTCACATGATCTGTTTGAAAAATAATTTTGACCCATCATAAAAATATTTTATTTATTTTGTTCATTTTTGTTGTTTGCTTTATTGCTTTACCACTTTTATAGACAATATTTTACCGGCAAAGTCTTAATTTTAAATTCATATATTGGAAAGTCAATTACATGCAATGACATTTTCGGCCACCTGGGGGGGCTATGCCCCCATTAATCTCCGCAAAAGTTCCAAACATGTTACAGTACTGTACTGTTTACAGTACTTCCTTTACCGCTTTTTCCGAGAGTGTTGGAGAGTATAAAACGTATATTAATTTTTTTTGTTTCTTTTGGCAAGACCATTGTATTTCTGAATTTTTTTTTTTTTTTTTTTAACTTTTTAGCCCTCACAATAATAATTAAAAACCCGATCCTTTTCACCCAATTCCTATCCTCTGAACAATGGCGCAATCGGCCTGATTTCCGATCACGTGATCGGATCGGGGATTTCGTACAATTATGGATTTATTTATCAATACAATTGTGATCTTATGTACTAATAGGAAAATTCAGGCTTTTTTTTTTTTTTCAAATCAAAATGCATACATTTTATTAGCTTTGCAAGTAAGACAGTACTTCCTGATGAATTGATTCATCATGTAGTACAGTCTTGCACACCTCAACTGTTACTTCCCTGGTCATCTGATGTTCGAGCCAATCAGGAGAAAGAGGCGGGAGCTGCAGACGTGACCAGGAAGTGACTAAATGCTTTAATACTATAGACCCTACCCACGTGACGTCACAACTCCGCTCACCTGAATGGTACCGCCCAATTGTCCGTCAAAACATAGTGTTAACCTGTTACGGCTACGTACATTCCTCCTATTTACGGCGTGTTTTTCTGCTCCTTAACATTAATAATCAAAATGGTGAAGGCGTGTGTGGCTGTTGGTTGCACTAACAGAGAAGATGGAAGGAGAGACTTGAAGTTTTACCGTATTCCGAGGGATCCAAAGAGGAGAGCGAAATGGACGGCTGCAATTCGACGTGAAAACTGGGCACCAAAAAATCACCACAGACTATGTAGTAGTCCTTTTATATCCGGTAAGATGCATTTAAGATATACTTAGAGGGTTTTGGGCTGACAAATAACCACAATTAAGATCATTGCTAGGCTAATCGCCGACAACATACACATATGTATGTAGTGAGAGTGCTGTCGCTAAACCATATAAACATTAAAAGCCTTAACTCCATTGACAAACGACATGAAATACATTAGACTTGACAGTGGATGTTAGCAATAACAAAAGATTTTGAATTGAAAATTTCGTAACTCACCTTTCCAAGCACAAGATAGATTCCTGACGAATTTTCGTGGACGAGGACCTGTTTCACCCAACCAGCAACGAAGTATTTATAAGCCTCCAAGCTCTTGAAGTTTTTCAAATTTTCGTGAGAATAGGCTGATTTTGTGTGGACAAGATAATTGTAAATATCAGCGTAGCAGATGTCAGGCAGACAGGGCGAAGACAATGGGTCGAAAAACATCGATTTGGGCATCAAATATGGATCTGGCGACTGTATAGAACGAAGCTTTTCCACATAACGCCTTTTATGCAACACATCCAGTGAGTTTACGGCATCAGAAAGCACCGGGTCTTCCATGAAATGCATTTTAAATTCCTCGATCAATTGAAACCAATGCTAATACAGAGACAAAATGACGGACAAGTGGGCGGAACCATACAGCGAGCACGTGGTTTTGTGACGTCGGTGGGTAGGGTCTGTAGCGGAATGCAAAGTGGTTTTTGTAGATAGGGGAATTTCCCAAGTTTTGTCTAAAATATACAAAGCATTAAAAGAAGACCAAAGAACGTCACTTGAAGCTTTTTTTTTTTTTTGACGGAAAATGATGTTTTTGCGAGTATAATAAAAAGCCATTGTCCAATTAGCAGCCGTACATTTTTTGAAGGTTCCTCCAATGAAACAGGTTTTAATTGGCTCTTTTTCTGATTTATATATATATATATATATATATATATATATATATATATATATATATATATATATATATATATATATTAGCATTTGCTTTTTTTTTCGGGCAAATTATTCCATATTCTGTGTCAATGTTTCTCCTTCTTGGCCAAACTATCCCACACTCTGTAACTGTCAATGATACTGATGATGATGACAATGACAATAAATTAATTAATTCATTCATCCATTCATTCATATGTGGAATATACTCATAGCGGATATATGGTATAATCAGTGTTGTTAATAACGGCGCTACAATATAACGGCGTTACTAACGGCGTTATTTTTTTTCAGTAGTGGGTAATCTAATTAATTACTTTTCTCATCTTGGCAATGCCGTTACCGTTACTGAGGACGGAAAGGCATGCGTTACTATATTGTTAGAAAAGTCTGAGGGAGACGGACTCACCGAGACGACAGAGCAGAGCAGGAGTAGGGAGGAGGCAAGAAAGTTGTGACGCCGAGCAAACGCCATGCTAGGTAGCTCCAATAGTACATGTTGTAGCCGATAGCTAGTACAAACTACGCCAGCATGTTATGGTAGATATGGTAGACATGGTAGATATCACATGTACTGTACATAGATATAACTAGATGCAAAATGACAGACATGGCACTAAATGAGTTAGTAGACAGCCGCCATCTTAAAGCAGTAGACTTTTTGGGATGGCTCTGTTGTAGAGAACCTTCCTAGCAAACCTAAGTAACTTTTTATCTAAAATACTTCTAAATCGGCAAAATCTTGACTTGAATCTATCTTTAAATGATGAAACTGTTTTAAAATTTTCATATGTCGAAAGTAGAGAGAAGGGAACTAATGCAATAATGGGAGCAATTTTAACAACTTTTAACAGTTGATTCAGGGTAAAGGGTAAATTAGGGTAAAGAATTGGGCTCGGGCCAATTGTACCAAAAACCTTCACAAAAAACTTCACAGTGTGGCCAATGTTTTTTTTTTTTGTTTTTTTTGAGGAAAAAAAAAAGTAATTATCACCAATTATTTTGCCAAGTAACTAATTACTCTTACTTTCAGGTAATTGAGTTACTAACACAATTACTTTTTGGGAGAAGTAATTTGTAACTATAATTAATTACTTTTTTGCAGTAAGATTAACAACACTGGGTATAATCAATCTACCATTTACCATTCTAACATTTTGTGCCAAGTGCCAATACAAATATTACTCAATCATTATTATTAATGTTTCACAGATAACTGTTGCACCTACAATTTTTTTCTTTTGCACTATCCTAAAAAGAAAACAGGCAATTCATAGTTGTTTTCCAAGGAGAGCAAAAGAAAGATTCTCTGATATCGTACACCATCTGTGTCATTTGGTAACTTTGTGATACATCCGTCCTCTTTAGTACAAGCTTTCCCCCGGTGCAACTAAAGACGGAAATCTATTAATCAGATGGAAGACACTGCGAACAGGACACATCCCTGAAGCGCTCTAAAGGATGTGAAACAACAAACATTAACGCTACCTTGTTCTTTCTCCATTTCAGTCTGCTCGCAGTTCTCCAGGGGCGTCTATGCCATTTTCGGATTCTACGACAAAAAGTCGGTGAACACCATCACGTCGTTCTGCGGCACGCTGCACGTGTCCTTCATCACGCCCAGTTTCCCGCTGGACGGCACCCAGCAGTTCATCATCCAGATGAGGCCAGACATTAAGGGGCCACTGCTGAGCCTCATTGAGTACTACAAGTGGGACAAGTTCGCCTACCTGTACGACAGCGATCGAGGTAAGACACCTTTTCCTTGTTTTAAACTTACTTGTCCAAGGCTGCTTTATTGGAATTGGACTGGAAATAGATTATGTTAATGTTGCGTCCTACAAGAATGTTGTCATAAGTATGATAATTCATCATTATTGTGATGAATTAATCTAATAACTAATGTTATGTTTTGCCCTAAGATAATAATACAATTAAAAAAAAGGCCCTAATACTGGACCATAAAGGCAATACAGTATTGTATTTTATAATAACAATCTATTACAGCATAAATGTTTAAATTATGCACGGTAAACTACATCGTAAAATAAAAATATGACAGGAAAAGTATAAATTTGACCAATCCTTTATAATTAAAATATTTTAACAAATACATTTAGCACAACTTTACAATATACCAGTAATATATATCCAAAAAATAACTAAAATAATGATGGAATATTTTAATGAATTGTATTTGTAAATTTCACTGCAATTTATTTGTACATGATATATACAGTGGTATGAAAAAGTATCTGAACCTTTTGGAATTTCTCACATTTCTGCATAAAATCACCATCAAATGTGATCTGATCTTTGTCAAAATCACACAGATGAAAAAACTGCTTCAACTAAAACCACTCAAACATTTATAGGTTTTCATATTTTAATGAGGATAGTATGCAAATAATGAGAGAAGGAGGAAAAATAAGTAAGTGAACCATCACATTTAATCTTTTGTGCCCCCCCCCCCACACACCCCCACCCCTTTGGCTGCAATAACTTTAACCAGACGCTTCCTGTAGCTGCAGATCAATCTGGCACATCAATCAGGACTAATCCTAGCCCATTCTTCTCTACAAAACTCCTGTAGTTCAGTCAGATTCCTGGGATGTCTGGCATGGATCGCTGTCTTTAGGTCATGCCACAGCATCTCAATGGGGTTCAAGTCTGGACGTTGACTTGGCCACTCCAGAACGTTTATTTTGTTCTTCTGTTTTGGATCATTGTCTTGATGCAGCATCCATTCTCTTTTTAGATTCAACTGTCTGATCGATGGCCTCAGGTTTTCTTGCAAAACCTCCAGATAAACTTTTGAATGTATTCTTCCATTAATAATTGCAAGTTGTCCAGGCCCCAAGGCAGAAAAACAGCTCCAAATCATGATGCTCCCTCCACCATGCTTCATGGTGGGGATGAAGTGTTTATGTTGGTGAGCTGTTCCATTTTTACTCTACACCTGACGTTGTGTGTTACTCCCAAACAATTCAACTTTGGTTTCATCAGTCCACAAAATATTTTGCCAAAACATCTGTGGAGGGTCCAAGTGCCTTTTTGCGAACATTAAACAACCAACAGCAGTGGCTTCCTCCATGGAGTCCGCCCATGAACACCATTCTTGGCCATAGTTTTACATATATTTGATACCTGCACAGAGATATTGGACTACCTCCCTGAGTATTCTGCACTGAAATCTTGGTGTCATCTTTGGTGGACGGCCGCTCCTTGGGAGAGAAGCAACAGTGCCAAACTCTCTCCATTTGTAGACAACTTCTCTGACGGTCGATTGATGAACATCCAGACTTTTAGAGGTGGTTTTGAATCCTTTCCCAGCTTTATACAAATCAACCATCCTTGATCGCAGGTTTTCAGACAGCTCTTTTGACCGAGCCATGATGCACATCAGACAATACTTCTCATCAAGACAATTCTTACCAGGTGTGTGTTTTATAGTGGGCAGGGCAGCTTTAAACCACTCATCAATGATTGGGCACACACATGACTTAAAATGTTTGGTAAAAATTGGTTTCAATTGCTCTTTAAGTGTCCTTAGGAAGAGGGTTCACTTACTTATTTTTCCCCCTTCTGTCATTGTTTGCATGGTATCCTCATTAAAATTTGAAAACCTATAAATGTTTGGGTGGTTTTAGTTAAAGCAGACACTGTCTTTACATCTGTGTGATTTTGACAAAGATCAGATCACATTTGATGGTTCACATACTTTTTCATACCACAGTGTATATATGTATATATATATATATGTATATATGTATATATATACACACACTAGTATATACATTATCTAGTACAGTTCAGATATTAAATACAGCATAATAAATTTAATGATAAAAACAAAACAAAACATAATAATTCCAAATATTTGAATATGTGAATAAGAAAATACAAAGATAATAAAACAATACAACATTTTAATGACATTTTTAAATTGTATTTTATTAATGTCTGTAAAATATTTATACTCAGCTTCAGAAATATATGCCTGTACTGAAAATTAAAAATTAAAATCGAAATATATAGCTATGCTTAAATATTAGCTTTTTTCATTAAATTAATTTTTGTGAATATTACTGAACAAGATGTTAATTCAAACTACGTATACGAATCATATACAAAACAAAATGTATGAAATGAAATACTTTTTTTTTTTTAAGTATTTATTTGTTCATCTGTATTGTCAGTTAAAAAATATATCATTTAAGTATCAAAGAAATGTAATTTATTTGATACAAAAAAAATAATACAGTACAGCTATTTAAATAACATGTATTGGGTAATAATAATACTTTTAATCAAATCTTGAGTTTAAAAAAAACATGAACAGTAAAGGCATGAACTCACTTGAAGACTACTTCCATAAAAATACAAAAATAAGAAAAAAAAAAAATGTAGACTACTTCCATGCTTGAGTTCAAAGATTGCTCCAAGGTTGATGTTTTTTTCTTTTTTTGTGAGTGTGGAAGTTGATTTTGTCCTCATACTACCAAAGATTTCCCCAAGTCTTCAATGTTTATGTTGGCCCCCTCCCACAACTGTGTATTTTAACCCCCCAGGTACATTTAATGAAAGGGGGCTTGTCACAAACAATCAGCCATACACGCGTTTATAAGGATGTGTGTTTGTGTGTGAGGGTTTTTTTTTTGGATACAATATCAAGTTGACGTGTAGGGTAGTTCTGACATGCAGTGGAGGTGATGGGCCCTGCAGCTCTTGACCTCCATACTTAAAATCATAATAATAATGCAAAAAATAATATTTGTCTGCAATTGGGAGAGTTCTTCTTCACTAAACAACATGACATTTGGTAAGCGTGTTGAGAGTGAACACACACAAAACAAAACAAAACAAAAAAGTCTCAAGAAGCCATACCCAAAAAAGAAAGCCATTTTGGTTTGAATTTGTTATTATCAGGATCATTTTGGTTGTGGTCAGGGGTCCCTTTAAGAAAATTCATTCCCGAAACCAGTTTCAGTTAGCTTTAAATACATTTGGTGGACCATTTTTGTGGTTATTGTGGCAATTTTCAGGGGTCCTATAAAGAGAACTATCAGAACGAAGCCTGTATTAAGAAACCATGTCTGAATTTACAAACATAGTCTGCCAAATTTGGATTAAAGCCCAAATTTTATGTAAATGTGTGCCATTTTCAGTGCTTCTTTAAAGCAACACTAGGTAACTTTTCAACCTTTGCAAAATATTTTCATAACATTTGTGATAATATGTTGAATGACAACTAGTTGAAGGACACCTCTTTATATCTTGAGGGGGTCCGTATCACTTTCAGCATTATTAATTAACTTTAAGGAGGGCGGCAGGAACCCTGGCACACAAAAAAAAAACTACAAATGTGCTGATTGCTTTCCGGGAAAACGTCACTTTCCCCTTTCCCCTTTCCCCATTCATTCAAGACGGAAGTCGATGCGGACGCTTTTGCGCGGATTCTGCAAAGGTGGCAGAGCAACAAAAGAAATAAAACATTTAGTCAGAGGAGGAAAAAAGAGACAACCAACCAAACCAACCAAACTCGTCAGCAATGAAGAGTTCGGGTGAGATGGGGGTGTTAGCCATTCTAAGCCACACGGTTGCTAACCGTCATATTCTATTGTTTAGCAACAACTGGATTCATTTCATTACCTTATTACTATGCATCCGTCACATAGCAGCTGGAAACAGAAATGTTGTTTAATCCATCTGCAGGCGATCGGGAGATTGATTTTTGATTGAATGATGATTTTACGACACTGTGCAGGTGTGCACTAGTCCTCATTTGAAATGCAGTCTTCCTACAGGCAAAACACTACCGCTTTTGTTCACCGGCATTGCTAAAATTGACCAAAACTGAAAAGTGTTGCTTTAAGGAGAAACCTATCTTTGTGATTTTGTGTCATTGTTAATTCAAACTTTGTATTATGGGTGTCCCTGATCTGATAAATTCATAACCAAGATTGCTCAATTTTTTTATATTGGATGACCAGCAGTTTTCGTTATGTAAAACAAATTGATGTATTTACACATAATTTGTTTGCGACCTTATTTTGTGCTGCACGACAAAAAAAATTGATTTGTGAAGTTTCTTTTTTCTTCGTTGAAACCACTGTTATACCAATTACTCCTTTTACATAGCTGTAATGCTGGGATAGCTTTGTTCAAGGGAGTGGGACTTTAAGAGTGCTTTTTTTTCCCCCCACAGTATCGGATCAGGACTCGGTATTGGCAGATTCTCCAAATTACCTGACACGGAGTCAGACTCGCATGCGAAAATATGTTATCGGCACATTCCTACTTGACGATACTGTTTTTATCCTTGTGTTTGAGTAGGTCTAAGTTTCAAAGTTTAATGACTCAAAATCGAGCTTTTTCAAGTAACATTTTTCTGCTCAAGATTCAATCACATGGGGCAGGTGTACCTAATAACGTGTCTGTTGAGTGGACATTTTATATAACAGCATAAAGTGACTGGATGTGCGAATAGAAGTCCTCCTAACCGGTGACGATTCCCTCACATCCGTCAAATGCACCCACACACATCCTCGCATCACTTAGCGACCTGCCCAGTCACTTCTAGCGCTCTTCTCCTCCTTCCATCCCTCCTTTTGCCACACATTGGTTGCCATGGGAACGAAAGGATCACACTGACCTAATTAGACAGCCGTGCAATGGCGAAATATATGCACTGCGGTCCCACTCGCTGCCCGTCGCACTCGTACAGTAAGCAGCAGGTTTCATGCGGCATGTTTTAAGGATTTTTCTTGTTTTCTTTGGGGACAGAGGTGGTTGCTTTCTTTGTAATTATTCAGGAGTTGCTGAATGAGAGGAGAGTAGGGTTGGGAGCACGGAAAGGGCAGAGAATGAAAGGCATCTGAGGAGTTGCTATAGATGCATAGCGTATGTGTGTGTATGTGTCATGTTTCGTGTGGAATGAAATGGAGGAAAGAGCAGTACTGCACTAAATCCTTGTTAAGCCAACAAGCCAGCACTCACAAGTCAATACTCTCTTCATACAAGTGCATTATTCACGTCATGCCTTCTGTGTGCACTCACCAGGCTTCATGCATGCAACATGCACTTCTATTCAATGAGCGTGTTCGTGACTCGGTCTCAGTCCTATCCGACTCGTACAGGAGCTGCTGTCGTGTTTATATTTAATCTAGGGAAGTAACTAATGATGGAGTACTTCTTTGAATAAAAGTTCAGAACTAGTACTTGTATCAGTCTTTGTTTAATAATTTATCACAGTGAGGCAAATATGTATTTAGTCAGCCACCAATTGTATAAGTTCTCCTACTTGAAAAGATTAGAGAGGCCTGCAATTGTCAGCATGGGTAAACCTCAACCATGAGTGACAGAATGTGGAGAAAAGAAAAAAAACAGAAAATCACATATTTTGATTTTTAAAGAATTAATATCCAAAATTAGAGTGGAAAATAAGTATTTGGCCACCTACAAACAAGCAAGATTTCTGGCTGTCAAAGAGGTCTAACTTCTTCTAACGAGGTCTAACAAGGCTCCACTCGTTACCTGTATTAATGGCACCTGTTTTAACTCATTATCGGTATAAAAGACACCTGTCCAAAACCTCAGTCAGTCTCACTCTCAACTCCACTATGGCCAAGACCAAAGAGCTGTCGAAGGACACCAGAGACAATATTGTAGACCTGCACCAGGCTGGGAAGACTGAATCTGCAATAGGTAAAATGATTGGTGTAAAGAAATCAACTGTGGGAGCAATTATTAGAAAATGGATGACGTACAAGACCACTAATAATCTCCCTTGATCTGGGGCTCCATGCAAGATCTCACCCCGTGGCGTCAAAATGATAACAAGAACGGTGAGCAAAAATCCCAGAACCACACAAGGGGACCTCGTGAATGACCGACAGAGAGCTGGGACCACAGTAACAAAGGTTACTATCAGTAACATAATGCGCCGCCGGGGACTCAAATCCTGCACTGCCAAACGTGTCCCCCTGCTGAAGCCAGTACACGTCCAGGCCCGTCTGCGGTTCGCTAGAGAGCATTTGGATGATCTAGAAGAGGACTGGGAGAATGTGTTATGGTCAGATGAAACCAAAATAGAACTTTTGGTAGAAACACAGGTTATCGTGTTTGGAGGAGAAAGAATACTGAATTGCATCCGAAGAACACCACACCCACTGTGAAGAATGGGGGTGGAAACATCATGCTTTGGGGCTGTTTTTCTGAAAAGGCACCAGGACGTCTGATCTGTGTAAAGGAAAGAATGAATGGGGCCATGTATCGAGAGATTTTGAGTGAAAATCTCCTTCCATCAGCAAGGGCATTGAAGATGAGATGTGGCTGGGTCTTTCAGCATGACACTGATCCCAAACACACAGCCAGGGCAACAAAGGAGTTGGTCGTAAGAAGCATTTCAAGGTTCTGGAGTGGCCTAGCCAGTCTCCAGATCTCAACCCCAAAGAAAATCTGTGGAGGGAGTTGAAAGTCTGTGTTGCCCAACAACAGCCCCAAAACATCACTGTGCTAGAGGAAATCTGCATGGAGGAATGGGCCAAAATACCAGCAACAGTGTTTGAAAAGCTTGTGAAGAGTTACAGAAAATGTTTGGCCTCCGTTATTGCCAATGAAGGGTACATAAAGTATTAAGATGAACTTTTGGTATTGACCAAATACTTATTTTCCACCATGATTTGCAAATAAATTCTTTAAAAATCAAACAATGTGATTTTTTTCCCCCCACATTCTGTCTCTCATGGTTGAGGTTTAGCCATGTTGACAATTACAGGCCTCTCTAATATTTTCAATATGGGAGAACTTGCACAATTAGTGGTTGGCTAAATACTTATTTGCCCCAGTGTCTCTTTTTTTCATGTAAACAGTCCCTTATTGTACCTCACAGTATCTTATTTTTTTTCTTTATTTTATGAATATGACTGGTTTGCCCTTTGGCAAAATGTGTATTTGATTATAATATTGACTTTTGTTTTGTGATGCATGCTCTTATTTCGGCGCATCAAGCTTAGAGCATGCGAGTAAGAGAGTGTGGACACACGAAGAAGAATGTTCAGTGGTATGAAAAAGTATCTGAAGCTTTTGGAATTTCTCACATTTCTGCATAAAATCACCATCAAATGTGAGCTGATCGTTGTCAAAATCACACAGATGAAAAAACAATGTCTACTTTAACTAAAACCACCCAAACATTTACGGTTTTCATATTTTAATGAGGATAGTCTGCAAACAATGATGGGGGAAAATAGGTAAGTAAACTATCACATTTAATATTTTGTTTGGCAGCAATAACTTCAACCAGACTCTAGCACATCGATCAGGACTTATCTTGGCCCATTCTTCTCTACAAAACTGCTGTAGTTCAGTCAGATTCCTGGAATGTCTGGCATGAATTGCTTGTCTTTAGGTCATGCATCTCAATGGGGTTTAAGTCTGGACTTTTACCTGGCCACTCCAGAACGTGTATTTTGTAAAACCATTCTGAAGTTAATTTACTGTGTTTTGGATCATTGTCTTGTTGCAGCATCCATTCTCTTTTTAGCTTCAACTGTCTGACAGACAGCCTTAGGTTTTCGAGCAAAAGCATCCTGATAAAGTTTTGAATTCATTATTCCATAAAGGATTGCAAGTTGTCCAGGCCCCGAGGTAGCAAAACAGCCCCAAATCATGATGCTCCCTCCACCATGCTTCACGATGGGGATAAGTTGTTGATGTTGGTGAGCTGTTCCATTTTTCCTCCACACATGACGTTATGTGTTACTCGCAAACAATTCAACTTTGGTTTAATCAGTCCACAAAACATTTTGCCAAAACATCTGTGGAGTGTCCAAGTGCCTTTTTCCGAACATTAAACAAGCAACAATGTTTTTTTTAGACAGCAGTGGCTTTCTCCGTGGAGTCCTCCCATGAACACTATTCTTGACCATAGTTTTACATATAATTGATGTGTTCACAGAGATATTGGACGGTGCCAGTGATTTCTGTAAGGCTTTAGCAGACACTCTAGGGTTCTTTTTTTTACCTCTCTGAGTATTCTGCGAACTCATGGCGGTGGACGCCACTCCTTGTAGACAACTTCGCTGACTGTCGATTGATGAACATCCAGACTTTTAGAGATGGTTTTGTATTCTTTCCCAGCTTTATACAAATCAACAATCCTCGATCACAGCTCTTTTGACCGAGGCGTGATGCACATCAGATTACGCTTTCATCAAGACAATTCTTACCAGGTGTGTGTTTTATAGTGGGTAGGGCAGCTTTAAACCACTCTTCAGTGATTGGGCTTGGGCATACACCTGACTTAAAATGTTTGGTAAACATTTGTTTCAATTGCTCTTTAAGTCTCCTTAGGCAGAAGGTTCACTTACTTATTTTCTCCCACTTCTGTCATTGTTTGCATGCTATCCTCATTAAAATATGAAAACCTATAAATGTTTGGGTGGTTTTAGTTAAAGCAGACAAAGCCTTTATATCTGTGTGATTTTAACAAAAATCAGATCACATTTGATGGTAATTTTCTGCACAAATGTGAGAAATTCCAAAAGGTTCAGATACCATTGTATTTGCGCACACGAAGAAGTCGTGCAGCCGCGTGAGAGAGAGAGGGGAGGATTACATCTTAGCTCGCTGTCTAACTCAGACTTAGCTTTGTCTTGGCGAAAACGAGGTATGGTACATGTTTTTGGATAGTTATTTTCAGATTAAGAGGGTATTTGGGGATACTTAAGGGGTAATTCCGACTTCCTTGGAAATTCAGGTTACTTCGCCAGCATGGGAACAGAATTCGTTCGTAACCCGGGGACTACCAGTATTGTACTATACTATACTACATGTAGCACCCCCTCGGAATGACGACGTGAGATCGACTGATGTGTAAGGTTTCTTTATTCCATACAATCCTCACGATTCTCACCGTGAAACTAAAATTCATACAAAACAATTAGTATTTCACAGTGATCAAATAAATTCCAAACAAATAAAATACCTCGCTGCGCTCTCCGAGGCGTGCAAATCAACCCGAAAATGGAAGCCGCTCCAAGACCAGCGAGGAAACATCAGCTGGTCAAATCAAAATACAATAGTTCGCGTTTGTTAGATGTTAAAAAGGCGAAGCATTGATATCATAACAGGGAAGTGATCTTACCGGGTCCTGCGTTGCTAAGATGCAGATGTCTGCTGATTTACAACCGGATATTATGTTGTTTATATACGCGCAGCATTGGTCCAAACAATTAAGCAATTTACAAAAATAGTCAAGGCAAGGAAAATTTATTTATATAGCACAATTCAACACAATTCAAAGTGATTTACATCACATGAAGATCATAAAAATCAAATTTGAAATCAATACAACGTAAAAACCAAGACAATCAAAATCGGAAATAAAATTATACATAAAAATCGCATTTAATAACAAATAGAATAAAAATAAATAAATAAAAATAAAACAAAAACTACTACTACTAATAATAATTGAAATCAGCAATGGAGATAAGCACAAGAGGAATAGAAAGCAAGTAGATTGAAATATATAGACAGTTATGGATATGCAGTGCTAAACAAAAGCGTTTTTAGCCCTGATTTAAAAGAGCTAACAGTTTGAGCATACTTCAGACGTTCAGGTAACTTGTTCCAGAGGTGAGGAGCATAATAACTAAATGCTGCCTCACCCTGCTTGGTTCTTGTTCTTGGAACATGCAGAAGACCGGTTCCAGACGACCTTAGGGGTCTAGATGTCTCATAGGAATCTAACAAATCAAGCATGTATTTTGGTCCAAGGCCATTAAGTGTTTTGTAGACGAGTAGTAGTATTTTATAGTCTATCCTTTGACTCACTGGAAGCCAGTGTAGCGATTTCAAAACCGGTGTAATGTGGTCCAGCTTCCTTGTATTTGTGAGGACTCTGGCTGCAGCATTCTGTACTAGCTGCAGCTTCCTGACTGATTTTTTATCAACACCCGTAAATATACTGTTGCAATAGTCCAATCTGCTGAAAATGAATGCATGCATAAGTTTTTCCATGTCTTGTTGAGTCAGAAGCCGCTTAATTCTGGTTATATTTTTAGGTGGTAATAAGCGGATTTAGTGACGGACTTTAGATGGTTATCAAATCTTAGGTCGAGTCAATAATTACGCCAAGGTTTCTGACTTGATTTGTAGCTGTAAGTGACATTGAGCTAAGTTGCCTGCTGATTTTTGAACTTTCCTGTTTTTGGCCCAAAAATGATTACCTCTGTCTTATTCTGGCACATTCTGGAAAATTCTGGCACATCCATTCATTGATTTGATGAATGCATTTACTCAGGGAGACTAAGGGACTATAATCATGTGGGGACACAGAAATGTACAGTTGTGTGTCATCTGCATAGGCATGATAGGAGACGTCATACTGTTCCATTATCTGAGCTAAGGGAAGCATATAGATGTTAAATAAAAGTGGTCCAAGAATTGACCCTTAAGGGACTCCACACGTGAATTTGGTTCGTTCTGACTGATGGTTTCCGATTGACACAAAGAAATCCCTATCATGTAAATAGGATGTGAACCACTGAAGTATAGTGTCGGTAAGCCCTACCCACTGTTCCAATCTGCTGAGTAGTATGTTGTGATCAACCGTGTCGAATGCGGCGCTGAGATCCAATAGTAACAGAACAGATGATTTGCCTGCATCGTTATTCCGACGAATATCATTTAGGACTTTGATAAGCATGGTCTCGGTGCTGTGTTGTGGCCGAAATCCAGACTGAAATGAGTCCAAAAGATTGTTTTGCATCATGAAAGTCTGGATCTGTTCGAACACAACCCACAAATACAAAAGGATCTTTCACAAATATTATTTAAAATACACAAAATTAACTATTGGCCTTTTACACTATATTTGAATGAGCCATGCACTGCCACCCTCCCACTACAAATGGATTGGATGTCTATTAATGTCAAATGTCAGATCAAGCCAAGATAGCAGTTATTTATTTTTAAGAGAGTATGCAGTAATTTATTACTAAAAAAAAATCTGATGTTATCAAGTAGCAAATCATAGCGGCAGATAAAAGCATTTAAAATTTTAAAAACCTTATGCCTTTTTACAATGGCTGGTCACAGCTTAGCACAGCAGTCATGCTTATTCACCATTAGATGTCTCCAAACTAAGGTGCTTGGGATTTGTTATATTAGCATTATCATTATTAAAGCATCCAGTGGGGCATCACAATACAATTAGCCATAATAAGTCCTCGACCGCATAGTTGGACAATATCCGTTATCAGTTAAAAAGTCATTTTCGGACAACTTAAAAAATTTATCGGTACTGTATTGGCGTCGACCGATATCAGACGGAATCAGGAGGCAAAAGATGGTGTTGGTGCAACACTATTCAAAACCTAACTAGCCAAATGCAGCTTCAATGATTACATTACCACATGATTCGCTGTAGTCAGAACGACTCACTTCAGGTCCTGGTTCATCCAGAACATCGTGTCCTCGTTGTTATTATGAGATGCATAGATGGTTTTGAGAAACCCACGAGCCCCCTCATCTTCCCCGCACTGTCACAAAATGAAATCGATCGATATTTCACCCCACTGCCGTCAGGCCAAGATTATACATGCCAGCCTTTTTTATTAAAGCGCAAGCTGAGGATCGATATGGGCGAGATTCAGCTGTGGAACGTCTTTAACTCACCGGGAACGTCACATTGATCAAGAGGCGTAATTAAATGTCTCATCCAGGCTGGGAATCAGTTTTGAGGGGTGAAAAAATGGAATAAAAGGCTGAACAAGATGGTGATATAAAGACTGGAGGAGCACATTTGGCCGTGCCACCGCATTCAAAGACTCGTTAATCAGATCCGAAATGGATGTTTTGCACACTTGCAGAGAGATTTTATTGGATCTGTCGATTAGTCATATCACAGCTGGCAGCTCAAAAACGAATTAACGCAGAAATATGTCATAGTTTTACCCAGACTAAAACAATTAGAGTGACAATAGTGTCCTAGATTGGGATTATTAGCTCACCGCTAAAGCAACTCAGAACCAATCTGAGTCAAATATCTCAAATCAAGGCAAATTAAGCTTGTTCTGAGTCTGCCAAACTATTTCTTACCGTTTTGTTTTTATGTGAGAGCGTTTTTCTTTGCTTAAGAATTTTATTATACTTGAAAATCTATTTTCTTAATGAACAGTAAAAAAGCAACAATAGAGGGAATCAACAATGAAGAGAACTTATCGAAAATGTATTGCCTGTCGCGCACCGCGTGCTGTTTGAGGCGCTTCCCTCCCACGTTTGGAATACCTGTGACTCACCCTGACAAGCTCGTTGCATAAAGGCACTGAATCACTGAGTCTTTTTAACAAGCCTGAGATGGCAGGCAATCCGCAATAAAGCAACAATGCCAGACCATGAATATGTCGTGTCTGCCGCATTGTTAAACGTCTTTCTAGCGTAATATTGCTTCATCTTGCTTAGAGCTTTTGGTTGGTTGGCTCATCCAAGTTGGTGGTCATTTTGTTACTTGGTCAATAGTTTTTTTTTTTTTGTAGTGGTTGCCCTGTCAACGGTAAGAGGTAAAAAAAAATCAATTTGTTTGTCCTCTGGTCAAGATGTACCCTTCCACCAATTAGTTTATCCAGGGCCGGCGCTAGCTATTTTGGTGCCCTAGGCATAAATGCTTTGTGGTGCCCCCCCCCCCCCCCCCCCCAGCCCCCCATCCACCAATACAAGACAAAACATTCAGGGATTATACGGTGAAATATTGTTTTGAACCATGGGACAAACATTTTCTAAATTAATTATAGTATTATGCAGGCCCATATTTAAAACACAGATACAGTGCCTTGCAAAAGTATTCGGCCCCCTTGAATCTTGCAACCTTTCGCCACATTTCAGGCTTCAAACATAAAGATATGAAATTTAATTTTTTTGTCAAGAATCAACAACAAGTGGGACACAATCGTGAAGTGGAACAACATTTATTGGATAATTTAAACTTTTTTAACAAATAAAAAACCGAAAAGTGGGGCGTGCAATATTATTCGGCCCCTTTACTTTCAGTGCAGCAAACTCACTCCAGATGTTCAGTGAGGATCTCTGAATGATCCAATGTTGTCCTAAATGACCGATGATGATAAATAGAATCCAAATGTGTGTAATCAAGTCTCCGTATAAATGCACCTGCTCTGCGATAGTCTCAGGGTTCTGTTTAAAGTGCAGAGAGCATTATGAAAACCAAGGAACACACCAGGCAGGTCCGAGATACTGTTGTGGAGAAGTTTAACGCCGGATTTGGATACAAAAAGATTTCCCAAGCTTTAAACAATCTCAAGGAGCACTGTGCAAGCCATCATATTGAAATTGAAGGAGCATCAGACCACTGCAAATCTACCAAGACCCGGCCGTCCTTCCAAACTTTCTTCTCAAACAAGGAGAAAACTGATCAGAGATGCAGCCAAGAGGCCCATGATCACTCTGGATGAACTGCAGAGATCTACAGCTGAGGTGGGAGAGTCTGTCCATAGGACAACAATCAGTCGTACACTGCACAAATCTGGCCTTTATGGAAGAGTGGCAAGAAGAAAGCCATTTCTCAAAGATATCCATAAAAAGTCCCGTTTAAAGTTTGCCACAAGCCACCTGGGAGACACACCAAACATGTGGAAGAGGGTGCTCTGGTCAGATGAAACCAAAAATGAACTTTTTGGCCACAATGCAAAACGATATGTTTGGCGTAAAAGCAACACAGCTCATCACCCTGAACACACCATCCCCACTGTCAAACATGGTGGTGGCAGCATCATGGTTTGGGCCTGCTTTTCTTCAGCAGGGACAGGGAAGATGGTTAAAATTGACGAGAAGATGGATGCAGCCAAATACAGGAACATTCTGGAAGAAAACCTGTTGGTATCAGCACAAGACCTGAGACTGGGACGGAGATTTATCTTCCAACAGGACAATGATCCAAAACATAAAGCCAAATCTACAATGGAATGGTTCAAAAATAAACGTATCCAGGTGTTAGAATGGCCAAGTCAAAGTCCAGACCTGAATCCAATCGAGAATCTGTGGAAAGAGCTGAAGACTGCTGTTCACAAACACTCTCCATCCAACCTCACTGAGCTCGAGCTGTTTTGCAAGGAAGAATGGGCAAGAATGTCAGTCTCTCGATGTGCAAAACTGATAGAAACATACCCCAAGCGACTTGCAGCTGTAATTGGAGCAAAAGGTGGCGCTACAAAGTATTAACGCAAGGGGGCCGAATAATATTGCACGCCCCACTTTTCAGTTTTTTATTTGTTAAAAAAGTTTCAATTATCCAATAAATTTTGTTCCACTTCACGATTGTGTCCCACTTGTTGTTGATTCTTGACAAAAAATTAAAATTTTATATCTTTATGTTTGAAGCCTGAAATGTGGCGAAAGGTTGCAAGGTTCAAGGGGGCCCAATACTTTTGCAAGGCACTGTACATGAAAACTTTAATATTATACCTTTATAGACATGGACTGATAGGGCACTATCTAAACATTCTGGACATAGTGTGGAAACAATGAATATGAAAGGGGAAATCTACATAGCTTTAAGATTGTTTTTTTTTTTCTAATTAGTTTCACCAGTAGATGTCGCTCTTGGCCTCTCAAAAATGACTACGGCTTCTTACTAATGGAAAAATTTCGGTATCAACATAGTCGTTGCATAAAACCACTACCGGGATGTCTCGTAACATTCCATTTAATTTTCATTGTGCAATGGATTTGCAAGTCACATCATTTCCACCACGGCGTTTTGGAGTGTTTTTTTTGGGGTTGTGCACACTCATAAACCGATCATAACCCGATTTCTGGAGTTACCAGATTGTTCATGTGGTCATGTAAAGAGCATGATCCGCTATATTTATCTGATAAACACCGCTATTTTACATCTCTGAGCATGTGTACAAATGGAAAAACGGATGTCGCTAGAGAGGCCTTAGGGACGCCAAACTGATTCGCTTTCAGCCTATGGGCCTACTCTGCAGTTGGCGAGCTTGTGTAACGCAATCGCCGCACTCGCATTTGAAGAGGTTCAGTGGGACAACTTCAAGCAAGCATGGGTTTTTGGTAGACATGGAGGAAGGCCTATGCTGAGACCAAGAGTTTTACGTCATGTACTTGGAAAGAAATCGAACTATTGACTTAACATGTAAACCAGGTTTTTCCTGATTATCACATCACTGAAGTGCACGTAAATGCGTCAAATCTCATTATTGTCATTACCTGGTTATTCCTAGTTATCAGATTATTGTAGTCATGTAAACGTAGCTGATAATAAATAAACAATTGTTTAAAAAAAAAAAAAACATTCTTACCTGCAAGTGATGCGCGGGCATCATCTCGCTGCTTTTTCCTCTTCATTTTTTCCGCCTCCGACTCTTGTTGTGTTTTCGATGACATTTCCTTTCAAGAATAAACTTCTGCCAAATTTGCGACTGAAGCATAATGGAGCAAATCACTTGGGAATTGTGGGGGGGGGGGGGCACCAAAGGTAGACTGATGAGAGGGCCGCACAGGAGATTCTTTTTTTGTGTAAATAATGAGCCTATGTTACTTATATTTGTATTACTTGCATTTATAAGTTATAAGTTTTATTTTGAATACTATATAATGTTATTATTACAATTACTATTTTTTAGGATTTTTTACAAACTTGATTTTTTTTTTTTTTGGTGCCCCTTCAGGCAGAGTTGGTGCCCTACGCGCAGTGCGTGTTATGCGTATGCCGAGCGCCGTGTCTGAGTTTATCACTAATAGACTTCCAATCAATTTGAAGCTGGAAGGTTAGCAGCGATTGAACGAATGTTAGCTCAACCTGCCCATAGCAAAGCAAAATTGAAGATGAGATCTTGTTCATGTCTCATTTACATCTCTGGGAAATGAATCAGCAATAATCGAGACCAGATTGGTTTTCTCAGTTTTCTCAAATGTCTCATGAGAAGTAAGTCTCATAGTGAGCATTACATGAGTATGTCTTGAGAATAGTTCTACTAGCACAATTTTTCAATAAAGTCTCACAGTTGTATCCTTTCAAGATCTCACCAAGAGACAACTATGAGTACTTGTGTCAATCTCAAATGCGTTTCAATTTTATCTCCTTACTTGGAGTCACAATTCCGTAATGTCTCAGTGAAGGATATGGATGAGAAAAGTATTTTATTTCTTCAACTTGCCTCAAAGCTGCCTCTTTTACTGATCTCGCAGAGCAACTTTATATTGTGCCAGTCACGAATACAGTGCCCTCCATAATTATTGGCACCCCTGAAAAAGATGTGGTTTTTAGCTTCTAATATTTTTTTTAAATTAAAATAATATGGGACCTTAATGGAAAAAAAGAGAAAAATCCAACCTTCAATACAAGTGCATTCATTCAGTGGGGAAAAAATCCCACATAAAGAAAAACATTTTTGACATCAAATAATGTGTGTCACAATTAATAGCACCCCTGGTGTTAATACTTTGTACAGCCCCCTTTTGCCAACAAAACAAGGTCTGGGGACTGAGATGGCCATGGGAGGAGCTTGATTTTGTGTCTGGTGAACCATTTCTGTGTAGATTTGGCCATATGTTTAGAGTCATTGTCTTGCTGAAAGACCCAGTGACGACCCATCTTCAGCTTTCGGGCAGAGGGCAACAGATTTTGATTTAAAATGTCCTGGTTTTTCAAAGCATTCATGAAGCCATGCACTCTAACAAGGTTCCCAGGGCCTTTGGAAGCGAAACAGCCCCACAGCATTACTGACCCACCCCCATACTTCACAGTGGGTATGAGGTGCTTTTCAGCATGCGCATCTTTCGTGGCACGCCAGACCCACTTAGAGTGTTTGTTGCCAAAAAGCTCAATCTTGGTCTCACTTGACCAAACCACACGGTCCCAGGCTTCAACTGGGACCTTGTGTATTTTTGTTTGAGTTTTTTGAAATTGAAATATCGGTTATCAGTCAAAAAGTCATTATCGGACATCTCGAGTGATAAATGTCAAATCCAATCTAATCAAAAAAACTGTCAGCCTTTTCATGTTTATTTTCAGATTTTGTTGCCAGGAAAATGAGAACCGAATGCTAAATTTAAGATTTTCCGACCTCCCCTTTTTTAGGCCTGACAACACTTCAGGTGGTCCTGGACACGGCGGCCGAGAGGAAGTGGCAAGTGACGGCCATCAACGTGGGCAATCTAAAAGATGAGCGCAAAGATGAAGCCTACCGCTCGCTTTTCCAGGATCTGGAAAACAAGAAAGAGCGACGGGTGATCCTGGATTGTGAACAGGACAAAGTCAAAGACATCATGGACCAGGTTGTTTTTACATTCCCTCTACTCAACTGTAAACCCCTTGTATTCACAGTATCAAACCCTTGCGGAAATAGCCAAAAATGTCACACAAAAACCAATTGAAAATAGTTTACGTATTCAGTGGTTAAGTATCAGGTAGTTATTCTCGTCTTCATACCTTGTTCGTAGACACAAAATGGTATTATTCAGATCTGCCCGAGCCGTCGTTCTGACAAACAGTGGTGCCAGTCAAGCGGTGGGATTAGTTTCAGGTGTGTCACACCTGTCAAGTCTTCAAACGCTACAAAGCCCATCTATTTTCCTTCACATATTTCCATCCCTGTTGCTGGAGCTGTTGATAAGGGAAAAGTCGCTTTGGATATCTCTTTCTGGCACTGTCGTTACTGTCAACGCCATTGGTGCTTATGCAGCGATACTGACATATCATTGGCCTTTACAAGGAACTCAAAAGGGTTTTCCCCATAAAGTTAGCTAACACGAAATAGCGTCATCAGTATCGGGGAGAAAGAGAAATAACGTACCGATGCTACGCAATATGAATCGTTCAGGATCTAGTTTCCATCTGCCAGTTGCCCTACCCAAGATGGCTGCTAGCCACACATGTTGCTGTAAAAAAAAGGAGCGCTTGTCTCCCTTCCCTAGATGATGAAAGACGCCCAATCATGAGTTTATCGCTAGAGGATGTCAATGAGTGAAGCAGTGTCTGACCAAGACATCATAAAATGACTTAGCATTCAAGTGAGTATGCAGAAATTTAGAATTAAAAGACAAAAAATATATTTTGGTGATTTGAAAAAAAAAAAAAAAATTAAAATAATAAAAACATCAGTATCGCTACAGTATCGACTGATACCAGGCATCTGGGAAATGTTATCAAGAGCTAAACAATGGTTTCGATGCAACACAAGTAATGGAAGCACATAGCAAAAACACACCTCCTTAAAACTATTTAAATCCCCTTGTTTTCAGTGTAAATCTACTAGAAATAAGTAAAATTATCTATCAGTCCGTCAAGTAAATTTAGACACTTAGATTTCTTAAAATAAGTAAAATAGCTAGCTGAAAATAAGCTTAACAGGCTTATTTTGATCAAAGAAATTACTGTATTTAATCTAAAAAAAAAACTAAAAAAAAAACTTTGCTATGTCAAATTTTCATATTTCAAGAATAGATATTGTTAAAAACATTATTTAAAGCATTTTTTCTTGATTTAGGTGAAAAAAATGACCAATTCTTAGATGTATGGGCTCAATAAGAACAAATGGTAGACTTAAAGTAAATGGAATAATCTGACGCATTAATCTATAAAGTATATGGAATAATCTGACGCATTAATCCGTTAACTAGTCTTTAGCAGTCAAAACAAGATGGAGGAAATTATTTGACTAGATTTAAGAAAATAATCTGATTAAGAGGTTATAAATTTGCAGTTAAAAAAACTCAAATGATATACTGTAATTTTCGGACTGTTAGGTGCACCTGACTATAAACTGCCACCCACCAAATTTGACACGAAAACGGCATTTGTTCATAGATAAACCACACTGGACGACAAAATACAGTTGTCCTAACTGTATTATGGGATATTTAAACCAAAAGAGATTAACCGTTGACAACTACAGTGGGGAGAACAAGTATTTGATACACTGCCAATGGGTTTTCCCATTGGCAGTGTATCAAATACTTGTTCTCCCCACTGTATATTAGACAGCGGCATCATAAGACTCTCATAAGATCAAATGAACCAACATGAAGCTTTGAAGCAATTGGTTGCAAAGCTTCATTGCTTCAAGAAGCTTCATCTGGCCATCGCCGCTTCCTTGGAGGAGACAGTCAACCTCTGCTGCCAACTGCTCTCAACAATGTTGTCATCCAACATGCCTCGAAACATGCATTGCAGCGTTACAGATTTAAATAACAATCAAAATTCATTTTCTGTACTAATTATTTCTTCAGTTACTGTTCCAATTGTTTCATTTATTGCTAATTATGGTATTTGGTTACACTTTATTTGACAGTGGTGCCATAAGACTGTTAAAAGACCATCATAATTATGACATGACACTGCCCTAAGCATTAATGAATGCTTATGACCGATGCCATTTTGTGTCATCCGGCAAATGATCTCTCTTTTTGAATGGATGCAAAGATCCTAGCCGGGCATAAATGGAGTTAATGACATAATTCATAATGTCATCAATGCCCATGATAATGTCATGTCATGTCATAATAATGACGGTCTTATGGCAGTCTTATGACACCGTTGTCAAAGAAAGTGTTACCTATTAACCCAAATAAATCAACAAATAAGCCGCAGGATTCAATATGAGGGGGGAAAGAAAGTAGAAGCTTATAGTCCGAAAATTATGGTAGGTTGCCGTAGGCATGGCCAATTTAATTTAAGATCGGGAATATGGCTTTTTGAAAGAGTCTTGGATTTTTTTTGCTCCACAAAAATCCCAATCACCACCATGAAAAAGCAAATGACATCTTTAAACATACATTTTTCGTTCTGTTTTCCCCCTGTAGGGGTTTGCTGTAATTCTCCTGATAGCAAACCTTCGATCCTTCATCATCACAGTCATTAATGAAATCAACATTTAAAAACGTTCAAAATGTTCCTTAGAGGATTCTGAAAAGTCACTTATTTGGCAACACTGGCGGAAAAACTAACTGAGCAAAATCAATGAACAGAATTCAATGCTCGAAATAAAAAAAACTGATAAAAAATATAAAAGTGCGAAAAACACTCAGGTGTCTGGACGTTCCGCTCTAAGACCCTCAATTTGGCTAAATTTCAAAAGTGTCCTATATGCATGTGTAATACATCATTGGAAAGCTTAAACTCTCTATTTTCTGGTGGAAGAAAAATTTTGAGCAGGAGAACATTTAAAAAAAAGCAGGAGAACATTTTAAAAAAAAAAAAAAAATCATAATTAAAGACACCATGATTTAACACGATATTATCGCGTACTTACCTTATTTTGATCCAAAAATTCCATGTAGCATGTATTACCGAGTGTCAAGACAGCTGTGAATGGCCACAGCTGGACTTTTTGGGGATTTTATGGATGAAACACGGTAATATAACAAGGGTCGCGATGCAGAAATCAAGGAGTGGTCGAGATTTTCTTTTTCAAATGTTTACCGTTTTAACTGTCATGTTTTATTTTTTGTTGCTGTTTTTTTTTTTTGTTTGGATCAAATATTTATCATCTAAAATATCGGGGAAAATGCGACAGTAACAAAAAGAATACAATTAAGTGATAGTTTTGAGGTAGATATCCTTTTTACAGACACTATTTTTTTCGGTGTGACGTAATTTGTTTAAAAGTTTAAAATATACGAACTAAACTGCAAATGCATTAAAAAAAAAAAAAAAAAAAACATTAGCTCAAACAAAAACTTAGCTTAGGAAAAACGGCATGGAAAATGAATGAATGAAAACTTACCAGAATTTTCGGACTGTAAGCTGCTACTTTTTTCCTTCATTTTGAATCCTGCGGCTTATAGCCCAGTGCAGCTTGATTTATTTGGTTTAATAGCTAACACTTTATTCGGGTTAATAGCTAACACTTTATTTGACAGCGGCATCATAAGACCGTCATAATTATGACATGACACTATCATGGGCATTACTGAATGCTCATGACAGATGTCATTAAGTGTCATCCGGCAAATTATGTCACTTACTCCATTTATGTCCAGCTCAGATCTTTTACATCCACTCAAAAGTGCGATAATTTTCCGGATGGCACTAAATGACATCTGTTATAAGCATTCATTAATGCTCATGACAGTGTCATGTCGTAATTTTGATTGTCTAATGACAGTCATATGGCACCACTGTCAAATAAAGTGTTACCGAATACTATAACTAGCAATAAATGAAACAACTGGAACAGTAACTGAAGAAATAATTAGCACAGAACATGAATTTTGATTGTTATTTACAACTGTAGCGCTGCAATGCATGCTAGGAGGCATGTTGGACAACAACAGTGTTGACAGCAGGTGGCAGCAGAGGTTGACTGTCTCCCCCAAGGGAGCAGTGATGGCCAAATGAAGCTTCTTGAAGCGATGATCATTCATTTGGTCTTATCAAATAAAGTGTTACCGGTTATATCTTTTGGTATAAATATCAAATAATACAGTGAGGACAGCTGCGGGCTATAGTCCAGTGCAGCTTATCTATGAACAAATATCATTTTTGTGTCAAATTGGGTGGGTGGCGGCTTATAGTCAGGTGCGCCTTATAGTGCGAAAATTACGGTAGCTCTTGTTGGTCTTAACAGGGAGCAGTTGAAATACGTTATGTTATATTCACTTTTGCAACTAGAAGGCAATGTATCCACTCAAATTATTAGACTAAATGCAAACACTTTCAAAACAAAGCATTACAACGCCACTTTAATTAAACCACGAATTGAAGCAGCAAAATTTAATTTAAATCTATTTTCTAATCAAATTACTGGAGTTAATCGATTAATCGTTGCAGCACTAATATAATTGAGCCAAAAGTTGTTTTCCTGTCATTTTTAGCTTCAACAGACAGGTGTACGTACCACAAATGTACCAAAAGTAGTTAGATTTCCTTTTTAGCGTTGTTCAGATTGTATGCCAGATTGGTTGATTAGCAGAAGAAATTCTTTCTATAATAAAGCAATAATATCCTTGTGTGCTGATTACATTTTGCCTGAAATTTTGATTTTTATATCTACTCGCATGTTTTTAATGCATCTAATCAATAATTTGGCAGGTCATCACCATTGGCAGACACGTTAAAGGCCACCATTACATCATAGCTAATCTGGTAAGAACAGTTAAACATCTTTTAAGTTTTCTGTACTGTCAAACATCAAAAGTATTTACAACTCGTACGTTTAGGGTTTTGTGGACGGCGATCTGTCCAAAATCCAGTACGGCGGTGCCAATGTGTCAGGCTTCCAGATCGTGGATTTCGACGATCCTTTGGTATCCAAGTTTGACCAAAGGTGGGAGGCCTTGGAGGAGAAGGAGTATCCAGGGGCAGATAGCAAGATCAGAGTGAGTGTTGGACTTTATGTTCTTTTATACATGAATGCGTCAAACATGTATGCTATGTGCATTATTAAGCAAGTCTGGCCAAGGACACCATGTACAGTATAATATGCACTCTTACATGAAGCAACGTCCAGTCTAATGGGCTTTGGGAATATTAGTGTGAGTCTACTGATTCCATTTTAATGCCACCATTTAAACACTTCATAATATTTTATAGGAAAAGTAAAAAAAAAAAATTCTTAGGTCATGATGTAATTACAATCTTGTCACAAAGGTTTAACCAATTTTTATTTAATCTTTTTTATTGGCCTGAGTTCATTCCTCCATCTTCTTTTACCTAGTACACATCAGCGTTGACGTACGACGCGGTGCAAGTGATGACGGAGGCCTTCCGCTACCTTCACAAGCAGCGCATCGACTTCACCCGTCGGGCCAACACCGGCGACTGCCTTGCCAACCCCGCTGTTCCCTGGGCTCAGGGAGTGGAAATCGAGCGGGCATTGAAACAGGTGAGACGACTTGTTGCTACGGCAACAGTGGATTTACTCCACTACCCCAAAAATGGCGGGTGTCGCACACTAAAATGATTGTTCTTTAGGATGAACTAGTGGTGTGACAATACATCAATATAGTGATATATCGTGATACTTTGCGTCCTAATAGGCTATCGATAAGCTCCCACCAAGAATCGATATCACGTTTTAAAATGACGTCACTGATTAATAAAGGAACCAACAGATAGCTATCAAAATTTTCCACTTGACCAAAATTTTTACCCCAAAAATGAAAATGCACTTTTTACTGGTGTTGACATTCAAGTCAGTGTGCATAAATTTTGTACCAAAAGAAATGTACTAATATATATTTTGTATATTTTTTTCAAAATATATGTATCTGTACAGTAGGGGTGTGACAAAATATCAAAATGGTGATATATCGTGATAATTTGTATCCCAAAAGGTTATCGATATGCTCCTGCAAGAATCAAGATATCATTTTAAAAAGGTGTCAATGTCTAAAAAAACAAACAAACAAACAAACAAACAAACAAACAAACAAACAAACAAAAAAGGAACCAACAAGTTGCTACCAAAATCTTCCACCATAATAGTGTCTCAGTTAACTCTAAGGCTGCCTTGACGGTGCTCGACACCCAATCCATTTAGACTGGGAACAAGGGCTGTCAAAATTATCGCGTTAACGGGCAGTAATTAATTTTTTAAATTAATCACGTTAAAATATTTGACGCAATTAACGCAAATGCCCCGCTCAAATAGATAAAAATGACAGTATAGTGTAATGTCTGCTTGTTACTTGTTTTTTGGTGTTGTGCGCCCTCTGCTAGCATTTGGGTCCAGCTGATTTGATGGGTTAGTACTGAGCTTGAGAACGATAAACTGATACGACTGGCTATCCGGTTTTAAAGGTGAGAGATACAGCTGTATCGATAGTAAAGTTACCATTCGACAGTGATTAGCCATTAAATATTCAATGAACCGATAGTAGAGATAGAATTCGGCTATTGCGAGCACAAGAAAGCTGCTTCTAATGCCTAGTTCAATGCATTGCTTAATATGATAATAAATTAGCTTTCACTTCACATGCTGCGCTTGTGTCATTCACCACACAGCGCACTTAGATCAAGACCGCATGCATGATATAATATGGACAAGCACTACTCACAGTCGTGGTTGCCTCAACTTCCCATGCATTTCGGCAGAACCGCTACTAGTCGCCGTCATTACCCGATCGTCACGGGCGTGTCATAACAGCGTGAGAGCTAACAAAACCACTGTAACGCACGCTCCGTAGCGTTTTCATCAGAGCCCAAAACAAAACTTGTAGTCACGAAGCAACATGCTAAAACAATGGACAGTTTGAACACCGACGCCAGCGACGTGCAGCGATTGATTTTCAACGCACCCAGGAAAACAAAAGTCGGACTTTGAAGTGATGAAGGCAGCCAGATCTGTTCGCATGGGACAGAGCTTGTATGAAGTGTGGAGCGGTACAGAGATGGTGAGTTTTTAACCCTGAAAAATAACCCACTATAGTGGTGGAAAGGGCGGCATATTGTTCCCATGAAACGCAGTCTACTTAAAAATGAACATGTGGATTAGTTGATCTTCCTCAAGAAAAATCTGCCCTTCAAAAGGTATGGACAGTTATGAGGAGTAAAAAATGTGGAAGCGCAGGCATAAGTGAATGACTTTGCTGTGTATAAGGTTAAAGTAATGATTATTGACCTGTCTGTCTAAAATGCCATGTTTTTATTCCTCCAATTATACCAGTTGTAAAGCATAATTTATTATTTATTTCTGATAACACTAGCAGGTTTAATTCTTTTTTTCAAGAGATGCTGTATATTATTAATTTTTTTGTTTGTAAGATGTTTACGCTGAAAGATGAATTACTTAAATTACTTACCTCTTGTGTTAAAAACACCAGGAAATAAAGTAACTGAATTACTGCATTTTATAGTTGTCTGTCACTGGAGTTTTATTTTGTTATCAATCCCATCCAACCAAAATGACGGTCATATAGTAAGCCTTTTTTTTTTTTTTTCCATTAAAAAATAAAACATAACATTGGTATGAAATTTAGTTGTTTAATTTTTCTATTAGAAATGTGGTCTTTTTTATATGTTTAAAATACTGTACGAACCCTAGTTAGTACTATGAGTGAGCATGGTGTAACTATTGACATCAACAATGGCGAGCTACTAGTTTATTTTTTGATTGAAAATTTTACAAATTTTAATAAAACAAAAACATTAAGAGGGGTTTTAATATAAAATTACTATAAATTGTACTAACATTTATATATTAAGAACTACAAGTCTTTCTATCCATGGATCACTTTAAGAGAATGTTAATAATGTTAATGCCATCTTGTTGATTTAGTGTTATAATAAACAAATACAGTACTTATGTACCATATGTTGAATGGATATATCCGTCTTGTGTCTTATCTTTCCATTCCAACAATAATTTACAGAAAAATATGGCATATTTTATAGATGGTTTGAATTGCGATTAATTACGATTAATTAATTTTTAAGCTGTAATTAAATCGATTAAAAATTTTAAACGTTTGACAGCCCTACTGGGAACGTTCGTTTATTCGAAACCAGAGCATTCACAGTCATCCTAACAGTTTTTCATGGCATTTATAGGTGACTTGCTGTTCTCTTTAGGGCATTTCCAGGTCATTTCC
The DNA here is from genome assembly GCF_030265065.1 of Corythoichthys intestinalis. Taxonomy (NCBI): domain Eukaryota; kingdom Metazoa; phylum Chordata; class Actinopteri; order Syngnathiformes; family Syngnathidae; genus Corythoichthys; species Corythoichthys intestinalis. The sequence goes on along the minus strand of NC_080405.1, from coordinate 48,139,321 downwards.
TGTTGAGTTTGAGCCACTGCCTATTCATTTGGGTGATTCCCTGGTTGCTTCCTGTTCTGTAACACAAAATGAACAGGAAGTGACCCATAAAGTACCCCAAAATCAACAGGAAGTAACTGAAAATCAACAGGTAAATGACCTTAAATGGCCCAAAATTACCTCATTGCCTGGCATTGGCTGCTACTGACGGCCATAGACGTTCAATCCGTTTGAAGTGGGAATGAACATTCGTTCATTCGCTGCCACCCTCCCAGTTCAAATGGATTGGACGTCTACTAGTAATAAACTCATTCTAATTCACAGCAGAAGCTTGTTTTTCTGTTTATTAGATGTTTTTAGCTTATCGTATCATGAGGTACCAAGAGGTTCCCACTCCTACTGTACAGTATCAGCCGATACTACACAGCTGTGTGCCGGAATCGGTATCAAAAGGTTAATTTTTATAGGGTGCCATTTGGACCTAACAGAGAGGATGCTAACAGAGGGGACATTAGTGCTAAACTTAGCTATTACAGCTAACAAGACTTTGGATATTCTACTTGATGAGAAATCTATAATTTTACAAATAAACCTTTTGAAATCATTCAATTCAAATACAACACTGAGTGTAGTTCACAAAATTGACAAATCTGATTTTTAAATGAGGTAGAAATGCGGTAGAAAACAAAATCAGTTGAATTAAACAGTTGAATTTTCCCTCCACTGGTATGATGTTATCGCAGAAGAGTGATGTCATTAATAAATGAGGAATTTTTCTTAAAGGGACACTAACCCAATTTAAAGGGATCCAAGGATTGAAAGACTTAAAGTTCTTAAAAGATAAACATTTTTATGGGTTAAAATAATTTGGTATTGAAACCCCTCTTAATGTTTTTATTTTTATACAATTTGTAAAATTAGTTTAACTAGTAGGTCGCCATCGTTGTTGACGTCGTCATGGTTACTCTGCTGTGCTTTCCGAATATGACTCTAGCGACATTAACATGTCATCTGTTCAACCTTTGCAATTTTAACTGGAAGAGGAATATTAATGAGCATGACAGCACTGTCAATATATCACAGAAGGAGCAGCAAAAGCAAAATGAACAGGAGAGACGAGATGAGATGAGAGTAGGAAAAAAACAGTGTTCTGGCAAAATGTGCTACACCGGCGAAAATGTCCTACGAGAGGCAAATTTGACACCCAAAATATATCCGTGTGCTTTCAGCTTTTTTTTGTTTACATGCAGAACATACAAAATATAATATCAAATAAGGGTGGTTTATATATGCTACGTGGCTAATGTGGTCAACAGATCAACAATCTGCTATAAAGCTACCACAAGAAAACAAAATGCTTAAAAGTATGAGAGGGAAACACATGCAAAAAGTATTTTGAGGCAATGAAAAGGTAATAAAAGACTCAATAAAAACACAAATAGTAAGTACTTGCCGCTTTTCACCGATGAGCGCAAGTGTTGGACGTCTCGCCGTGTAGAAGGAATTGCAGTAACCCGGTACTATTGGTCAAGTCATTCTACATCATTTCCTCGAGCGTCCGTTGCGCGGTTAAAACACGTACTAAATATTATAGATTTTTAAATCAATGGCAATATTTTATGTGTTATCAATAACATATTTTAGTAAAAGAGAACAATTGTCCAAGGTTCCCTTTAATAGAGTGAACAGTGACACTAGGGACGAACAGAAAACTTAAAAATAAATTGCTATAAATTATATATTTTAATTTAAAAACAGCACAAGATTAAAGAAAGTTCATCCAAGACAATAAAATCATAACAATTATTTAGATTTTTTTTTGGTACTTATATTAGTTATTAAATACAGTGGGGCAAATAAGTATTTAGTCAACCACCAACTGTGCAAGTTCTCCTGCTTGAAAAGATTAGAGAGGACTGTAATTGTCAACATGGGTAAACCTTAACCATGAAAGACAGAATGTGGGGGAAAAAAACTGAAAATCGCATTGTTTGATATTTAAATTTTTTTTTTTCCAAATTAGAGTGGAAAATAAGTATTTGGTCACCTAGAAACAAGCAAGATTTCTGGCTGTCAAAGACGTCTAACTTCTTTTAACGAGGTCTAATGAGGCTCCACTCCTTACCTGTATTAATGGCACCTGTTTTAACTCCTTATCGGTACAAAAGACACCTGTCCACAACTTCAGTCAGTCATACTCCAAACTCCACTATGGCCAAGATCAAAGAGCTGTCGAAGGACACCAGAGACAAAATTGTAGACCTAACCCAGGCTGGGAAGACTGAATCTGCAATAGGTAAAATGCTTGATGTAAAGAAATCAACTGTGGGAGCAATTATTAAAAAATGGAAGACATACAAGACCACTGATAATCTCCCTCGATCTGGGGCTCCATGCAAGATCTCACACGGTGGCGTCAAAATGATGACAAGAACGCTGAGCAAAAATCCCAGAACCACATGTGGGGACCTAGTGAATGACTTACAGAGAGCTAGGACCACAGTAACAAAGGCTACTAATGAGTAATCAAATCCTGCACTGCCAGACGTGTCCCCCTGCTGAAGAAAGTACACGTCCAAGCCCGTCTGCGGTTCGCTAGAGAGCTTTGGATGATCCAGAAGAGGACTGGGAGAATGTGTTATGGTCAGATGAAACCAAAATAGAATTTTTTGAAAGAAACACAGGTTATCGTGTTTGGAGGAGAAAGAATACTGAATTGCATCCGAAGAACACCATACCCACTGTGAAGCATAGGGGTGGAAACATCATGCTTTGGGGCTGTTTTTCTGCAAAGGGACCAGGACGACTGATCTGTGTAAAGTAAAGAATGGATGGGGCCATGTATCGAAAGATTTTGAGTGAAAATCTCCTTCCATCAGCAAGGGCATTGAAGATGAGACGTGGCTGGGTCTTTCAGCATGACAATGATCCCAAACACACAGCCAGGGCAAGAAAGGAGTGGCTTCGTAAGAAGCATTTCAAGGTCTTGGCTTAGCCAGTCTCCAGATCTCAACCCCATAGAAAATCTGTGGAGGGAGTTGAAAGTCCGTGTTGCCCAACGACAGCCCCAAAACATCACTGCTCTAGAGGAGATCTGCATGGAGGAATGGGCCAAAATCCCAGCAACAGTGTGTGAAAAGCTTGTGAAGAGTTACAGAAAATGTTTGGCCTCAGTTATTGCCAACAAAGGGTACCTAACAAAGTATTGAGATGAACTTTTGGTATTGACCAAATACTTATTTTCCACGATGATTTGCAAATAAATTCTTTAAAAATCAAACAATGTGATTTCCTGTTTTTTTTTTTTTTTTTCCCCCACACATTCTGTCTCTTATGGTTGAGGTTTACCCATGTTGACAATTACAAGGCTCGCTAATATTTTCAAGTGGGAGAACTTGCACAATTAGTGGTTGTTACGAGTACCCCTGGTGGTCAGGGGCCACGGCGTAACATAAGACGGCAGGTGTGCAATGAGAAGGCAGTGACAAGTCAAAATTGCAAATAAAAAGTTTATTTAACAGAAAAGAAACAATGGACACAGAGCACACAAACATTTACCCAACCCCCTGCACTATGCAGCAAACACCAAATAAACAGTTCAAAAACCCCAACTAAACCTAGAACCCAAAACAACCCCCAAACTAAAACACTACAGTGACAGGCACCTATTGTGCCCCAAAATACATGGGTGGTGTTGCCGCTCTATCTAATGGACTAATACAGAGAGTTGGTACCTACGTGAGGTGGGAGACACGATGTAGACCTGCAGGTGTCTAACTAAAGTCCCTACCTCTGTGCTCTGCGCCAACCTAAAGAAAAAGACAAAAGAGATCATTAATAAACAAGTGGCAGAAAGCAAACTTCACAAACGGAATCAAAGTCAAAACATAACAGGCTTCAACAAACCAATACAACCAAAGTGAGAGCTGCCACCGCCTCTCTTGAACAGAGCAAACAATTCAACTTATATAGTGGCAGGACGAACAGATGATTGGATGATTGACTAATGAGGAAGTGGTTCCAGCTGTGGAGGCCTTCTGAGATCACACAGGTGGAAACTACTGCAAATGAAAAATACAGGTGAAAACCAACATAAACCAGTACAAAGTGAAAGGAAAAACATACATACCTGAACAAAAGCAAAAATTACTCCCCATCCGTAACAGTGGTTGACTTAATACTTATTTGCCCCACTGTATACACTTTCTTGTCTAAGGGGAACTTATAAAGGGAAATTAAGAACAAATTCTACATCAGCTATGCCAAAAAGTCAAGAGTATTGCTCTTTTTTTGTGTGTGTGTACGCATGGCACAGATTCAACACTGCGCCGTCTAACAATCAATTCTTTTCGATGGCCAGAATGGTCCTTTCCTTCTTCCTTAAAGTCTTGGCAGCTCCATTAAAACACCCTATGCGGTCATTATCTGCAGTATCTATGAATTTAAAAGACACATTGTTGCCATAGGTGCGCGTGGAGGGCCTGACGGGCAACATCCAGTTCGACCAACACGGCAAGCGGGTCAACTACTCAGTCAACATAATGGAATTGAAGAACAACGGCCCCGTAAAGGTAATGTCTCCCTCGCGGGGGCCCGAAACGCTCTGATGATTAACGATGTGTGTCTTATTCCGACGGGGGCTCATTAATTATTCATGCCCGACAGATTGGCTACTGGAACGAGGTTGACAAAATGGCCGTCACCAAATCTGACGTCTTTGCCAATGACTCGACGGGGATGGAAAATAAAACGGTCATTGTCACGACAATCTTGGTAAGTTATCGAGAAGAACACTTTGATTTATGGCCCGGCCGGCTGCTTTAATTGGCTCGCGGGGTGTTTGTCATTTGGTTCCCTAGATACTAGGTAATATTAAGAAGGGAAGACAGTGTAAATGTCGTGCCTTCATCACTTACCTTGATTTGCAACAACATCAGATGGGCAATATTACACTGGTAGCTTGAATTTGCTGGTCTTTCAATACCCTTTAGAATAATGACCTCGGTAGTCCAAAATGTTGTAGAGCATGTAGAGTTACAGAGCCTTTAAAGCCATGTTGCGTATTAACATTAATCACTGTGAAAACCAGAAGTTAACCGAGTAATTGGTGTCAAGGAAGTATGTTGAGATGATAGATATATTTGATACCTTTACAATGTACAGGTAGTTCACGGGTTAGGAACAATTTCCATTTCTATGTTGGTGACGTAACCCGTATTTCCACTTAAATCAGAATCAACCCTGAATACCCTCTAAATCTCAAAATAACTGTCCATAGACATGTATTATGCATCATTATACTGTCCTCGCCAAGACGTTGGAGCTAAGTCCGAGCTAGACAGGGAGCTCAGCTGTAATCGTTCCCCACTCTCTCTCACTCGTCTGCACGACTTCTTCGTGGGAGCATATCCGCTAGTCCTCATGTGCATGTGAGTGCTCTCCTTGTTGTGCGCAAACACGTTCTTTGTGTGTACATGCGCTCTTTACTTTTTACTAGGGCTGTCAAAATTATTGCCTTAACGGGCAGTAATTAATTTTTTTAATTAATCACGTAAAAATATTTGAAGCATTTAACGCACATGCCCTGCTCAAACAGATTAAAATGACAACACAGTGTAATGTCCACTTGTTACTTGTGTGTTTTTTGGTGTTTTTTCGCCCTCTGCTGGCGCTTGGGTCTGACTGATTTTAGGGGTTTCAGCACCATGAGTGAGCATTGTGTAATTATTGACATCAACAATGGCGAGCTAATAGCTTATTTTTTGATTGAAAATTTTACAAATTTTATTAAAACGAAAACATTAAGAGGGGTTTTGATTAGGGCTGTCAAAATTATCGCGTTAACGGGCGTTAATTAATTTTTTAAATTAATCACGTTAAAATATTTGACGCAATTAACGCACATGAGCTGCTCAAACAGATTAAAATGACAGCACAGTGCAATGCCAACTTGTTACTTGGGTTTTTTGAAGTTTTTTCGCCCTCTGCTGGCGCTTGGGTCCGACTGATTTTATGGGTTTCAGCACCATGGGTGAGCATTGTGTAATTATTGACATCAAGAATGACAGGCTACTAGTTTATTTTTTGATTGAAAATTTTACAAATTTTATTAAAACAAAAACATTAAGAGGGGTTTTAATATAAAATATCTATAACTAGTACTAACATTTATCTTCTAAGAGCTACAAGTCTTTCTATCCATGGATCGCTTTAACAGAATGTAAATAATGTTAACCTTGTTGATTTATTGTTATAATAAACAAATACAGTACTTATGTACCGTATGTTGAATGTATATATCCGTCTTGTGTCTTATCTTTCCATTCCAACAATAATTTACAGAAAAATATGGCATATTTTAGAGATGGTTTGAATTGCGATTAATTCCGATTAATTAGTTTTTAAGCTGTAATTAACTCGATTAAAATTTTCAATCGTTTGACAGCCCTACTTTTTACGTACTACCTGCTCTACGTTTCCTGCACCAAAATAAAAGCATGCAGCACAAAACAAAAGTCAGCATTATAATCAAATACAAAACAACTGGAGGCAAAATAGCGAACGGCATCGTAAAGTCGAAATCATGTACCGTGATTTTCTGACTATAAGGTGGACCTAAATATAAGCCGCCATCCACCAAATTTGACCCGAAAACGGCATTTGTTCATAGATAAACCGCACTGGACTAAAAGCTGCAACTGTCCTAACTGTATTATAGGATATTTACACCAAAAGATATTAACCAGGAACACTTTATTTGAAAGCAGCATCATAAGACAGTTATAGAATCAAATGAACCACCATGAAGCTTAAAACTAATTGGCTGCAAAGCTTCAATGCTTCAGGAAGCTTCATTTGGCTGTCACTACTCCCTTGGGGAAGACAGTCAACCACTGCTGCCACCTGCTGTCAACACTGTTGTTGTCTAACATGCCTCCTAGCATGCATTGCAGCGCTACAGATGTAAATAACTATAAAAATTTATGTTTTGTGCTCATTATTTCTTTAGTTACAGTTAGTACAGTTGTGTCGTTACTTGCTAGTTATGGAATTTGGTACCACTTCATTTGGCAGTGGCGCCATAAGACCATCATAATTATGGCATGACAATGCCATGAGCATTAATGAATGCTTATGACAGATGTCATTTTGTGTCATCTGCCAAATTATCTTACTTTGAATGGATGTAAAAGATCCGAGCTGGACATAAATGGAGTTAGTGACCTAATTTGCCGGATGACACTTAATGATATCTGTCATAAGCATTCATTAATGCCCATCATAGTGTCATGTCATAATTATGACTGTCTTATGGCAGTCTTATGAGCCGCTGTCAAATAAAGTGTTACCTATTAACCCAAATAAATGAACAAATAAGCCGCACTGGACTATAAAATGCAGGATTCAAAATTAGGGGGAAAAAGTTGCGGCCTATAGTCCGAAAATTAAGGTAAATCAGGTACTTCGTAACCCGGGGACTATCTTTATTTGAAAAGTGTGCTATGTTATTATGAACAATTTGTGACAACTGAATTGTATGCTTGTTGTAATAAATTTTAACCCTCGAAACCATTTTTTGGCTCCCGGTACCGATTCCTATGTGGTGTAGCCAATGCCGATTCCGCACCAATACCAAGCTTTTACAAAAAAATATTTTTTAAAAATGTCTTTTAATACTAAATAACAGCAAAATCACTTGACTACAGTGTTATTTTCATCAACGATGACTATAACGAAAAAAAATTCGTAGACGAACAATTTTTTCATGACGATGACGAGACAATAACGAGCTAAAAACATGTCTTCGGAGACTAACCATAACGAAACAAATGCCTGTTTTCGTCTGACGAGACGAGGCGAAAATGCGCCAGTTTCCGTCACATGTGTGACATTTATGTGTAGTTAGCCTGCATCGTAGCAGTGTCTGGTTGTGTCACTCATGTGACGTGCTGTGCCCCCCAAACTCACCCACTAGTGTCCTCTCCAGTCGCCCCATTGCATGTTTTGAAACACACATGAAATTATTTGTCTTCTTATCTTGGCAAGAGAGAATATGCAATGTTGCTTTGGCCTTTTAAGGTTTGTGCTGAGTGATCATCACACTAGGGGTGTGACAAAATATCGAAATGGTGATATATCATGATACTTTGTATCCCAAAAGGTTATCGATATGCTCCTGCCAAGAATTGAGATATCGTTTTAAAAAGGTGTCAGTGTTTAAAAAAATAAATAAATAAGGGACCAACAAGTTGCTACCAAAATCTTCCACCATAATAGTGTCTCAGGTAACTCTAAGGCTGCCATTGACGGTGCTTGGCGCCCAATCCATTTAGACTGGGAACGTTCGTTCATTTGAAATAGGGCTGCAGCTATCGATTATTTTAGTAGCCGATTAATTGTTGAAGTATTTATTTCGAATAGTCGTGTAAGGGACATAAAAAATTTAAATGAGCTGAGCCTCACCGGTATATTTATTTAAAAAAGAGGATCTATGTACAACAAAAGAACAATTGGCAAACTTACATAGCAAAAGTCCGCTAGCTTAAATGCTATAAAATGCTAACACTTTTTTACAGTGCTCTTAACAAATGGCTCAGGCACATATTCCCACAAAAAATGGCTAAATATACCTTTAGACTAAAGTACGAATGCATTCAAAAAAAATCTTAACAGGGAGCAGATGGATTCAGCCATGTGAAATGAGGTAGACTAGAGGGCCGTGTATCCACCCAAATCAATAAAAATAAATGCAAACACTTTCAAACAAACCATGACGCCACTTTAATTAAACGAACACTCGAAGCAGCAAAGTTTTTTTTAAATCTTTTTTTCTAATCGAATACTCGAGTTCATCGATTAATCGTTGCAGCACTAATTCGACACCAGAGCATTCGCAGTCATTTTGTCCGATTTTTCAGGGCATTAACAGGTCACTTGCTGTTCATTTACAAGTCATTTCCTGATGAGTTTGAGTCACTACCTAATCGTTTGGGTGATTCCCAGGTCACTTCTTGTTCTGTAACTTAAAATAAACAGGAAGTGACCCTTAAAATACCCCGAAATCAAAAGGTCAATGACCTTAAATGGCCCAAAATGACCTCATTGCCTGGCATTGGCTGCCAATGACGGCCATAGACGTTCAATCTGTTTGAAGTGGGAGGGATGGCAGCGAATGAACGAATGTTCATTCGCTGCCACCCTCCCAGTTCAAACGGATTGGTCGTCTACTAGTGATAAACTCATTCCAATTAACAGCAGAAGCTTGTTTTTCTGTTTATTAGTTTTATGTAGAATAGCTTACAATGATTTCCTGACCAATGTATCGATAATTGTTGTGTCGCCATATCGTCAGATCATCGTTATCGTGAGCTTTGTATCGCAGATCGTATCGTATCGTGAGGTAACAAGCGGTTCCCACTCCTACATCACACACACAATGTAACTCGTAGCGTTAGCATAGCATTCATGTTCAAGTTAGAATTAGGCTATTGCTAATGGCCAGCGTCCTATTAAACTCTCAGGCATATGTACATACAGTTCGTTGCATCCAGGTGGGTATAATTAATTGAAAATAATGTACTGTTTTCCTGCTGAGCGTGTATCATGACGTGATAGATTTGTAGATGCTTGTAGATGCTACAATATGTGCTAGTCTCTCAACGTTCATTCGAAATCGTTGGAAACCTTTTTTATTTTTTTTTGGAGTGGAACTTTCAAATTTTAGAGACAAAAATATTGAGTGTACATGGACTAAAACTAGACGAAATTAGTCTTAGGTTTTCTTCAACAAAAACTAGATGAAGACAAACACATTTTGAGATGACTAAAATATGACTAAGACGAATAAGTATTATCATCCAAAAGAATAAGACTAAGACGAAAATTAAAAGGGCTACCAAAAACAACACTGCCTAACTCATTGGTTGACATTGATATATTTGCATTAGAAGGAATTGGCAATTTCATTTTTAGGACTTCCGAATGCCCATGATGCCGTTCAAGTGCTGTATCGGTACTGATACCTATGTCTTGCCTCTCTTGCTCAACGTTATCTTCGTTTCATTGGCGTTTTTTAGGAGGCTCCTTACGTCATGCTGAAAAAGAATGCTGACCTGTTTGTGGACAACGACCGCTACGAAGGGTACTGTGTGGATCTGGCCGCCGAGATCGCAAGGCATTGCGGTTTCAAATACCAACTGAAAATAGTCAATGATGGCAAGTATGGAGCCAGGGATGCTGAGACCAAGATCTGGAACGGCATGGTGGGCGAGTTAGTGTATGGGGTGAGTTGCCTCTTTTTGACAGAATTCTTGAGAAAGCTAAGTAGAAAATAGTGTAACTCCCTTGTTTGTTTTCCAGAAAGCTGACATCGCTGTAGCTCCTCTAACCATCACCCTCGTCCGAGAGGAAGTGATCGACTTTTCTAAGCCTTTTATGTCCCTGGGGATCTCGATTATGATCAAGAAACCCCAGAAGTCCAAGCCTGGCGTCTTCTCCTTCCTTGACCCACTGGCCTATGAGATATGGATGTGCATCGTGTTCGCCTATATCGGAGTCAGTGTCGTGCTCTTCCTGGTCAGCCGCTTCAGCCCCTACGAGTGGCACACAGAGGAGTACGAGGACGGGCAGATCCAGACCAACGAGTCCACCAATGAGTTTGGCATATTCAATAGCCTGTGGTTCTCGCTGGGGGCGTTCATGCGACAAGGCTGTGACATCTCACCAAGGTATTTTCGCAGGCATTTTTCGAAACTCTACTCCTTTCAAATTTTTAGACTGATACAAACCACCTTGGCAACTATTTTCCAATTTTACTATTTAAACAATTTACCCTGATTTGAAAAAAAAAAAAATAATAAACACTTTCTTCACTGCCTGAACCCCCACTTGGTTCAATATTGCACATTTTACACACAGAAATTTCCTCAGTGTATGCAGAAATTTTACACCTAATTTTGGCATATTTATCGACTGCGGTAAAAGCAACTTTCATGTTGCCAAGAATTCCCAATCTAGTAGATACTGTACTTATTTACTTCCTTCTTTTATATATGTCAGACAGTTAAGACAATTCTTACTCAAATAAATCCGACTAGGAACAGATTACATTCATGTTTCATACTTGGTCTCAAGAAAATATTGTTGAAGCTATTCTCGCAGTGATACAATTTTTTTGGGCTCCTGATACTGTTTCCGATACCCAGCTGTGTGATATAGGTCGATACTGTACCGATTTCTTTAAAAAAATATTTATTCAAAATACAGTATACAGGTAGTCCGCGGGTTACGACGTACTCGACTTACGCGAATTCGACTTTACAACTTTGTCTCCAGTCTTTTTTTTTTGTCGTACAAAAAGTACCCTAATTGTATCTCACAGTATCTTATTTTTTACTTTACTTAATTCAATTCAATTCAATTTTATTTGTATAGCCCTGGATCACAACAACGTTGTCTCAAAGGGCTTTGCAGAGGCAATATGATACACAATAAGAAACAGCAAATGAAGCAACAAAGATGAATAAATAAATTCAAGTCCTGGGTATTCCCCATTCTTAGACCCACCATCTAGGCAAGGAAAAACTCCAAAAACTCCAGAGTCTTTGGGAGAAAATGAGAAACCTTGGGGAGTACCACCGTCAAGAGAGATCCACTCCCAGGACGGATAGACAGGAAGCCCCAGGACTGCTAATGGGAATTAGCAGGCGAAGTTACAGTCCGTAAAGATGCAGTGGAGTAAAGGAACAAGAAGAGGTCAATCTAGCCAGATGAGACGGGGGTAGCAACGAGGACGTCCATCCAACCAGGGGCCCGGAGAGTCAGGAGGCTGCAGCTGAAAAATAGCCCCTCCCCAGAGGGGAGGGGGAAAGGGGACACCGGGTGACTGGTGATGAAGAGACTAGACAACTAGATATTAACATTGGAAACATTGGAAGTAAGATAAGTGGTAGGTAGAGTGAGAAAAAGGAGATAGAACTCAGTGACTGTACTTCCCCCAGCTTTATAGCTTCTAGTGCAGCTTAGACTAAAGTTTGAGTCTACTCCGACTTCAACTAGCCTGACCATAAACTTTGTTGAATAGGAACGTTTTTAATCTAATCTTAAATGTGCAGACTGTCTCGGCTTCTTTAATATTAGCTGGAAGCTGATTCCATAAAACGGGGGCTTGGTGGCTAAAGGCTCTAGCTCCGACAGTACTTTTAGAAACCCTGGGAACTACCAGTAGACCTGCATTCTGAGAGTGGAGTGTTCTGTTGGAGCGGTATGGAACCAGAGCATCGGTGAGATAAGATGGCCCCAACCCATTAATGGTCTTAAATGTAAGAAGAAGGATTTTAAATTTCATTCTAAACTCGACTGGAAGCCAGTGAAGGGCCTGGAGCACAGGGGTGATGTGGTCTCTTCTATTGGTTCCTGTTAAAAGTCTTGCTGCTGCGTTTTGGACAAGCTGAAGACCTTTTAGAGAACTTTTAGGACAAGCTGCTAGTAGGAAGTTACAGTAATCCAATCTCGATGTAACGAACGCGTGAATTAATTTTTTTGCATCGCTTTTAGATAAAATATTTCTAATTTTGGCTATGTTGCGCAGGTGAAAGAAGGCCGTTCTGCAGGTCATTTCAACAAGTCATTTATTACCATGACTTGTTCTGTCTTCACTAAATGTGAAGTTGTTGAGCTTGACAGACACCAAACAAAGCAATTGTGCTATTTGAAGCTTTTTACTTCCTTCACTTTTGACAATTTGTAAAGCTGTAACACACACGCGCATGTCTGTTCAAAATGACACGCATTTTAAAAATAGAATAGAATAGAATAGAATAGAATAGAATAGAATAGAATAGAATAGAATAGAATAGAATAGAATAGAATAGAATAGAATAGAATAGAATAGCCCTTTATTGTCATTATACAGTTGTACAACGAAATTGTGGAGCATCTCCCTTTACAGTGCAGGATAAGTTGAAATCTCAAAGTGACTTGCAAGTGTAATAGTAAAATCTAAAAAAAAAAAATAATATAGAATGTGTATGGGATAATCCTATGTTCAGGCAGTGCAAATAATCAAGTGAAGTAGCAGCAGTTGACAGTGAAGACATTGAATATTGCCCATTAATATATTGCACGTAAGTAAGTATTGCACATAAATAAAATAAATAAAACAATAAAACACTTGACACAAAACGATTGGTGTTCAAACATCCATATAGTCTTATCAATATGTAAATTTAGTAGATTGAAGTAGCCTAATTTACATCACAAAAGTCTGATAGCTTAAATGCTATAAATGGTAACGTATTTACAATTCTCTTAGAAAATCGCTCACACATAACTCCATAAATTGTAGCTCTAAACTTCATTGCAAATGCATACACAGACATTTATTAGCTGAAGCAACTTACAGCCTTATGTGGGCTAAACGACAGTCCAGCTAGACCCAACGCTGCAACCAAAGGGCAGTGTGTCCTCCACCATTAAAGAAAATATAATACTTTTGGACTTTTTAAATTGTTAATTTGTATTTTTTAAGGGTTAATTCCGACTTATGCAGAAATTTGGGTTACGTCGCCAGCGTAGGAACGAAACTGGTTCGTAACCCTGGGACTATTCGTATTCAGTATATATTTTTTTAATACTAAATTTCTACATACTCACTTGAATGAACGTTCATTCTCTGCCACCCTCCCATTTTAAATAGGTTGGACGTCTACTCGTGATTAACTAATTGAAGGCTGTTGGAAACTAGATGTCAACGAGGACATATTTAACAGCATTGTCACTTTATTACTTAGTACTCCCCAATGCCGATGATGTCATTTTAGTGCCGTATCGGTACCGACTATTATCGGCGCAAAACTCATTGAAACTATACAGCACGTCAGGACTGAGAAAAATGTATGTTACGGACAAGCTAAGTTTAGCCTTAGTTGTTAGTGTGTTTTAAAGGTAATGTGAGATGTGTTTAGTGTCTTTAAGGTTTGTAGTTTGTGGTAAATTTATGTCCTTATCTATTAATACAGGCAATGAAAAAAGCCATAACTATAATTACTTGCAGTACCTGGGGCCATTTTGTTGCAAGGGCCTGCTTCTGTGTGTATGAAAGTTTTAAAAATTGGCATTTTCTATGCTAATGTTTGGCGTTTTGAATTAATTTTCCACATTAAATGGAGGCCTGCAGAGATCAAACCCGGCTATAAACACTCCCAGACACATAAAGCACAACTGTGTAAAATTTTCGTCAAAATCCGCCCATCCATTTTGGAGTCCATAAAACACAAACACACAGACAAACTCTATATAGAGATTATAAGATATCTAGCCGAAATGAATCCCTTAGTAATATTACGGAAACTTGTATGTTTTTTTTTTTTTCTTTTTTAAAGTACTCAAAGCCACAACGTATTATCACAGCACATTTAAATTTATACAATGGTACCTGTAAATACAAAGTTAATTCATTGCAGGACCTTGTTTCTAAGTCGAAATGGTCTTTTGTCGAGCAGGATTTTCCCATAATAATACATTATAATTCCAATAATTCGATCCACAGTCCGAAAACCTACACTAAATCCTTAATAAATACTGCTGGTACTATTACAAATGGCTATTACACATAGCAAACAAATAAATTATAAATAAAAATCCGAATAATAAAATAATAATAATAATAATTCCTGTAATAATGTAACGAATTGGGTTCTAATGTAGCGTATGTGTTTTGCGTGCTGTACCTGAACGCGCCACGTGGCTGACGTGAGTGAGAAAGGTGCAGTAGAGATTTTACTCTCTTTCAATGTTCTGTTGTTGTTAGCGCCAGCTGCACAGCACGCTCATATTTTCTATCATTTCATTCTTAATTTCAATGGCAAGTGTCACCTTTTTCCTTTTTTCACCACCTGCAATAAGCTTCTTGGAACCCGTGTTGATTTCTCTCACAAGAAAATCCGCCGTGCGTCCATCTTGTGGGGAAAAAAAAAAACAAAACACGGCGCTGTCGTAAATCCATATGCGGAGTTTGACTTTTTTGGCGGAGTGGGGGTGGGGCATGTTAATGACCCTGAAACGCAGTGTCAGCAATCAAATTATCAAATTGACTCACAACATATATGTTCGGATAGCAGCTTAGCCCATGCTTACTTAGCCCACTTACTGGCTGGCTAAGCTGGGATGCTTACCTAGTGGAGAAGTAGACGCCGCATCCTTTTTGACTGAATATTCCAGCCAGAATCTGTCCTCAGGTGGTTTTAGCTAAGCAAATAGCCGTCTATAAGGTGCTTGTCACATGATATGTTCGAAAAATAATTTTGACCTTTTCTAAAAATATTTTTTGTTCATTTGATTAATTTTTGTTGTTTGTTTTATTGCTTTACAACTTTTATAGACAATGTTTTACCGGCAAAGTCTTTATTTTAAATTCATACATAGCAAGTCAATTATATGCAAAGACGTTATTTGGACCCCTTAATCTCTGTGTATGCGTAAATCTTCGTATTTCGAGCATGTCGTCGGATGTAGAAACTAGAGATGTCCCGATCGATCGGGTACGATCACGTAATTTTCAAAGAGTTGGAATCGGCAAAAAAATATCGGCCATGCCTTTTTTTAATATATTTTATATATAGTTTAGGCTTAAGGTAGGGTTATCAAATTTATCCCGATATCGCCGGTAACTAATTTTTAAAAAAATGTATCACGTTAAAATATTTAATGCAATTAATGCATGCGCTGCACGACCCACTCACGCATTGTCGCGCTCAATATGTAATGGCGCCGTTTAACCTATATAGAGAGATAAAAGGCAGCGTTAACTGAGTAGAGTTAATTTTGGCAGCCTTTGGAATCTTTTTTAATTGGCTAAAGCCTTACAATCCCTCTTCCCACTGTTAGAAATATCATGGGAAGCAATGTGGGGAAGCAAGGTAACAATGGATCTTTTTCTTAACACCTTATGTTATTTCCCAACGCAGAGAAGATATATCAATTGGTAGCACTGTGCACAGTCATGGTTCCACTTCAATCATGCATTTAGGCTTGGCTACAGTATCATTTACTGAAAGCTCAAAAAATACACTAGATGGCAATATTTAGTCACAATATACAAAGTCACAAGTCTTTCTATCCGTGGATCCCTCTCACAGAAAGAATGTTAATAATGTAAATGCAATCTTGAGGATTTATTGTCATAATAAACAAATACAGTACTTATGTATATATTCATCCGAGTTCTATTCATTTTTTTCTTAATGCATTGCCAAAATGTATATAATCGGGAAAAATTATCGGGAATGATTGGAATTGAATCGGGAGCAAAAAAAAAAAAAAAAAGCAATCGGATCGGGAAATATCGGGATCGGCAGATACTCAAACTAAAACGATCGGGATCGGATCGGGAGCAAAAAAACATGATCGGAACAACCCTAATTAGGACCTTATTTTTCAAATTTTGGGATTCTCTGATAATTGCTTCATGTTGCAGGTATTTAAAGAACTATTTCAGAAACATAAAGTACAACTGTGTAAAATGTCGTCAAAATCAGCCCAGCCATTTGGGAGTCCATAGAGAACGAACACACACAAACACACACACACACCGACAAAGTTTCACTTATATACTGTATAAGTATAGATTAAGTTGTAAAATGAGCTTGAATCGAATCATACAATTCAGACTTTTATCCAGTGTTTTCTCCTAATAAAAACCAATTGACTGTCTTTTGACACCAGGTCCCTGTCCGGGCGCATTGTTGGCGGCGTGTGGTGGTTCTTCACGCTTATCATCATCTCCTCCTACACGGCCAATTTGGCTGCTTTCCTCACTGTGGAGAGGATGGTGTCACCCATTGAGAGCGCTGAGGACCTGGCCAAGCAGACCGAGATCGCGTATGGCACGCTAGACTCAGGCTCAACTAAAGAATTCTTTAGGGTATGATTTGGTTTTAACACTCGTGCATATTTACAAGCAATTAGGCAAATCTTCGCTTCAAATCTGCTAGAGTGGACAATTACTACAGTGGTACACTGATATGAACGGATATATCCTCATGTTTTATCCTTTTCTTCTTCACGCAGCGTTCTAAAATTGCCCTTTTTGACAAAATGTGGACATACATGCGGAGTGCAGAGCCCTCGGTGTTTGTGAAAAAAACAGCCGAGGGTGTTCTGAGAGTCCGCAAGTCCAAGGGGAAATACGCCTACTTGCTGGAGTCCACCATGAACGAGTATATCGAGCAACGCAAACCCTGCGATACCATGAAGGTGGGAGGCAACCTGGACTCCAAAGGATACGGAATCGCCACGCCCAAAGGATCCTCATTAAGGTGGGTGGAATAGTATAACAATGTGTCCAATGTTGTTATAGTATCCCACCTACCCTGATGTAGCTTTGCTTATGTGTCTCTGGTTTGTATTAGGAGATAAGGTAATACCCCCTACCCACTTTCAAATCCCCATTGCAATTTATTGTAAGTCGATAAATTGCAAAAAATTATATATATTTTATTAATAATGGGGTATTAATTTTTTTTTTAAATGAAAGTTGCGAAATAGTAATTTAAAGTATTTTTATATATTTTTTATTAATTATATATTTCTTTAAACATAGAATTAATATTGTTAATGTTAATATTGGAACAAACATTATTCACATTTAAAGTGCCTATGACAGGATGAAAAAAGTCTTACATAGCATTATTATGTGAATTAGAATCATATTTTGAGACGATTCGACTATATACAACAATTTGGCAAAGGGCAGATGACGAGAAATTAGTCTTTTAATCTGCCGTTTAGCCCCTTCCTGTCATTATCGCGCTCTAGCGTCCCAAACAGGAGGATGACGTCGGCAGGGTCATGGTTTCATCTGATTTAGAATTTAGCCCATTGAGGGGGAATTATTCAGAACGAGGAAAATGCGATGAAGAGAGCGGCAAAATGTCATTGTTTCAATCTCTCTACTCCAATATTTTTACAGGATATTCTTTTTATTGAAGTATTTTTCCCCAATTGCTAAATACATGGTATGGTCATGAAAAATAAATCTTGTGCTAAATGGAATATGAAATAATAAAAATTCATTTATCCAGTACAACTTGGCAAAATTACTCCATAATGATCAACAAAACCGTCGACTTCTTGCACATTTTATGCCACTGGAGTTGGTCCGGCTTTTGTTATCTCCCTGCCTCGGCTTTGGAAAGCGTAAACGAATCAGGAGGCGTGACAGCTAGCCAACATGCTAACCCAAACAGAGTGGAGTTTCAAAGTCTTATTCTCACCTTTTGAAATGAAAAATCACACAAAACTACCCCAGACCATGTCACACGGCGGCGGGGTTGTCGATTGTCTATGTCGATCGGCAAGTTACAGCTTGTCGTTCCCCTGCTGCGGGCAGGAGAGCTCGTTTGCCAGAAAAGCAGCTTGAGAATGACCGCTGGACAAACCAGCCAATGTTGGAGGAGCACGTAGCTGCCCACATGGTCATCACGAATATGGCGTGAATTAATGCTTAACTACACGGCGAAGATGTAAACAGTGAGAGAGCGGCGTGCAGTTGTTGTGCAGCTAACATGGCAGGATGTGTCTGAGGAGAACCTTTCTACATGTCTGTCCATGATCAAACATAAGGAAATAGTCCTCTATTTAAACAAAGTTTGTAGTGTTTACTTTTTAATTGCTGTATTCGCGGCCATTTTTAACACAAAGTTGCCATTTCTGATGGGGTTGAAAATTTGATAGAACACCGGGCACATAAAGAGGGCAACAAGCTACTCCGGCGGGCACGCGAAAGACCGAGGGGAGTGTGCGACAAGACGCCGGTTGTCGGCCGAGTGGCGTTCTCGGTGGACAAAGGACCATTGTCAGCCACAATATGCAAGCCACCTCCCTATTACAACGTGTGCCATGATCCCAGTATTTGACATAATACAAAGCACAATGTTTACTTCCTCGTCAGTCCAATGGTCCCACAGTTGTTGAACTTATTTTGTCCATTCTCCGAGGGTGAACGGGAACTTTTTTGAAACCCAAAAAGGCTCACATGCCTCTCCCTGGTGCAGCAACAAATCCCTGCAGCACATTTGGCTGGCATGATGCGAAGGATAAATGAATTAATCCGCAAAATCAGCTGAAGCCGCAGTCCATCTGCATGCTATAAAGCAATGGTGTATTGTGAGACGCTCACCTGGGTGACGCATTCGTCCCCAACCGGAGATTGGAGCCGGAAGTCACTCATTTTCAAGGCGCAGGATTCAAAAATTGAATAAATAAAATGATCGCTTCCACACACATCCAAGCAGCCCATTTCATTCAGGAGCATAAAATACCACGTGAAATATGAAATAAACATGCATTTAGGTGTCATAGGCACTTTAATGATTACAATTAATTGACTATTATACACTGATTGGGAAAAAAATAGTAAGTTTAGGATTCATAATGTTACAATTTCTGTCAAATTTCTAAAAAAAAATGCAATCTATACATACTAAATTAAGAGACAAAACAATCAGTTTTATTTTACATGAAATCACATTTCTATACTTCTGTGTTATATTTTTACTGATATTTTAACACGTTTCCTACAATACCTTTTTTAATTATTTTGGTAGTATTGTAAAAATAAAATTATGATTAAATATTCGTACCAAGGGGGTACATGTATAATATATATTTTAAAAGCATATATGAAATGTAGAATTAAAAAAAAAAAAAGTAATATATGATATTTCTTTTTATGTATATTCTAATCCAAATGGTATTCTTTAAATAATTATATTTTAAAAAATAAAATAAAACCTTACTAAATCTAATCATAAAAATATATTACTAGAGTATTAGTCAATTTTCTTTGCCATTCACAGATTGAAATTCAAATATATCGTTACGATCATGATTATTATCACTCATAAGTCTAAAATTTTTGCCCTTTAGTCAGATTTTAAATAATTTTTCTCCAGGTTGTAAATCACCTGGATTCTAAAGGCTCTAGTCCTAATTGAATTAATATTAATATAATTACATGTCTGTCTGTCAGAGCTTTTGTCCTTTTCTATGTTCCTAGTTTGCCTTTTGCTCGTGCTCATTTTTCTCACTAACGCTTGAATGATTCGTTATTTATTCTAATGATGATGATGATAATGATATTTGAAATGTCTGTTGATGAAATGTTTTTTTCTAATGACTAAACCCTTGCAGTGCTCTCCTTTTTATTTAAACATTTAACAGACTTTTCCTTTGTGGAAACAATTGGATAGCGACCTCAAAAGCCCTTTTTACTCCACCCTCATGGCGGCACTGCTTGGGTTTCCATGTGTATTTCTATATTTATGATTGTATGTAATGTTGTTTACCACAATGACTCTCTGTGCCCCCTAATGGGATCAGCAGCACAGAAGTAGACATCTTCAAGAAATGCTGCATGTCTTTGACATTTTGATGACGAGGTCTAACCATTCTCCCCATTACTGCTGTCTCTCTTTTTAGTGGAGTCACTTGCCAGACACTGTTTTATGTATGTAATGGATGTGAGTACGTTGCAGTAGCCACTAGATGCCCATATATTTATAAAATAATAATATAGGTATAGACTCGGATGGCTAGGGTGACCATCATTTAAGTGCGCGCTGTTCCGCTTTTATCGCCACGCACCAAAATAGAATTAAAATGTCATTCGGAGAAGCCATAAAAATAATTACATCTTGCCCTTATAATGATAAATTAAAAATAAATATTGTCGTTCCCTTGAAAGTTCATTTAGGAGGTTATATCCTGTGTATCAGAGGTGGGTAGTACCGCATTACATGTACTCTGTTACATTTACGTGAGTAAGTTTTTGAGAAAAATGTACTTCTAAGAGTAGTTTTACCAAGCTACACTTTTTACTCATACATGAGTAGATTTGTGATGAAAAAACGCTCCTCTTACGCCGCTACTTTGGGCTACACAAGAGTCGTTACATTTTTCCTAGTCACTCTACATATTAGATTTTTTTTTTTTTTCCGTTTTTTTTTTTCCGGCGATGCCAAGAGTAGCACCAACTTCACCAATGAGACGTCGCAACAATTATCACATGACTCCATTTTACCAATCAGACGCAAGCTTGCCGTTCTATGTTCACGCTGCCTGTTCAATCATGTGGTGTCTTTAAAGCACCGTAAAAAATGAAGTATTTGACACAGAGCGCTGCCCTCAACATGACTCGAAAGCGCTGATTTTAACCCTTCTCCCATTTTTTATTTTTCAGCGATTGACCACAGAAAACCGGAGATATGATCCTTTTAATTTCATAATAGTAATTTTAAAGGAACTACACACTATTCAAACTAGGAACTACATTCTCCACCAGAGGGCACTCATGCTCTTTGAACTAATGATGCTTCATTGTTTTAAAAGCTTCTGATAGTTTTTAACAGAATCAAAAAAGATTAATTCTCCTAATAGTTATTTTAACATGGAAAAACTATTTAAAATTTTGCACAAAACATTATCTTCTTGTTGCAATTCACAGCTTTGCCATAGACTTCACTATCAGTTGACGAGACAGCTCCTACAGACATTGCGCCACGGCTTCCCGTAGGGGGCCTGGCCAGGCAGAGCGTTGTGTTAGCTTTCACTGCGATAAACTCAAACACACACTGCGTTCTAACGCCGGATTTAGGTGGAAATGGAAACAGGACAAAAGTTTTATTGCATACAAGCAGGCAGGAGTGTCTCAGGAGTGATTTGGTCGAGGATTCAAGGTAATTAGTATATAAAATAGTACCATGCATGCACTTTGAAATGTGGGGAAAACAATAAAATAAATAATAAATTAATAAAAATCCGTGTAACTTTAGCTTGAAATATTT